>NW_017387732.1:2351873-2352407 GCF_001664035.1 Metschnikowia bicuspidata var. bicuspidata NRRL YB-4993 | reverse complement strand
TGGAATACAGCTTATGGAATACAGCTTTATGGGATTCAGGTTTATGGAATACAGATTTATGAGGATACTGGTTTATGGAATACTGGTTTATGGGATACAGGTTTATGGGATACTGGTTTATGGGATACAGGTTTATGGGATACAGGTTCATGGGATACAGCTTTATGGAATACAGGTTTATGGGATACAGGTTTATGGGATACAGGTTTATGGGATTCAGGTTTATGGGATACTGGTTTATGGGATACAGGTTTATGGGATACAGGTTTATGAGGATACTGGTTTATGGGATACAGGTTTATGAGGATACTGGTTTATGGGATACAGTTTATGGGATACAGCTTTATGGAATACAGCTTTATGGGATTCAGGTTTATGGAATACAGATTTATGAGGATACTGGTTTATGGAATACAGCTTTATGGAATACAGCTTTATGGGATTCAGGTTTATGGAATACAGATTTATGGGATTCAGGTTTATGGAATACAGATTTATGAGGATACTGGTTTATGGGATACAGTTTATGGGATA
>NW_017387732.1:2193098-2351308 GCF_001664035.1 Metschnikowia bicuspidata var. bicuspidata NRRL YB-4993 | reverse complement strand
TACAGGTTTATGGGATTCAGGTTTATGGGATACTGGTTTATGGGATACAGGTTTATGGGATTCAGGTTTATGGAATACAGATTTATGAGGATACTGGTTTATGGGATACTGGTTTATGGGATACAGGTTTATGAGGATACTGGTTTATGGGATACTGGTTTATGGGATACAGGTTTATGAGGATACTGGTTTATGGGATACAGTTTATGGGATACAGCTTTATGGAATGCAGCTTTATGGAATACAGCTTTATGGAATACAGCTTTATGGGGCGGGTGCGGATTACTTATGCTCGCAGTTCTCAAAGAAAAGAGAAGGCGAGAAAGGTGGTGCAAGGTGGTGCAGAAAAATAGTGTGGAGAGGCCGTGTCTATGAGGGAGCGCCGCCATGATTCTGGAGAGCAGAAGGATGAATAAAGGCAGTGTGGAGAGCCTGGTGAAACAGGCAATCTGTGAGATACTGCCGGGTAGTTATGATGCCTCCAGGTGAGTTCTTGAATGGTTGGATATCTCTGGGTGAGTTACAGAATACCATGGTGAATGCCACCAGATAGTAAGAAGTTCCCACGGTGAATGCCACCAGGTGATTCAAAAATTATGGTGAATAATACCCGGTGAGTTTTGAACACCATGGTGGATATCACCGGTGAATTGCAGAATTCATTGGTGGATACCACCGGATGGTTATCAAATACCTTGGTGACCCCAGGTGATTATCGAACACCTTGGTGATTTTCCCCAGGTGATTATCGAGTACCTTGGTGATAAACCCAGGTGAACTACAAAATACATTGGTGAATACCACCGGGTGAACTACACCATACCTAATTGAACATCTCTGCATGGGTCAAAATCACATCACGAATCACACCAGGTACCACTGCTAAGCCCGCCATTGAGGCGCCCGCTCCATTTCCTCGGAGTCCGGCGAGGCGACAAATTGCGTCACGGCTTTCGAGAGATCAGAATGAAGCACCCATCTTAGCCCGAAGTACATGCAACGCCAATACCCCTCCGCTGCCTCTGGTGCACATAGGGCGGAGATCCACAGGCGTCCCACCACTTTTCCATTCTAGGCTTTGGTTAGGTGCCCCGTCCGCCCTGCGGCTCGAAGACTCAAACTGCGGGGAAATGGAGGAAGCGCAGGAACCACATAGTCTATGGCAATTGCGTCCCAGACTTGAGCCCTCATGCAAGTGACTGGAACTGGCCATGGCTCACCTGTCCAATTCGTTTAAAATGAGCTGGTCTGGCCGCACCTGCCGTTCAGTTTCTGCATGACTGGCGAGGCGAGCATCTCCACACCCTTCAATATTGGGGAAGGCACGAGGCCTGGTATTCAGCCAAGGACCACAATGGTATGAATTCTTGGACACATCAAGATATGCCCCACTCTCAAGAGTTCTCTCCGAGATCTATGCGGTCTGTTTCGCTCGAGCGCAGGGAGCTCGATTTGTCTCAACCGATCGGTTGGATGAGTTAACTGGTTTCCGCAACATGAATTGCAATGGTGGAGGAAGATGACTGGTTTTTGCGGCATGTTGGGGGAAGTCAACTGGTTTTCACAGCATGGTTTGCAATGTTAGAAGGCAACTTAATTCTGCTTCCCCATAAGTCTTCCAAAAACACCATTTGCAGACAGATGTACACCCAGTTCCTAACCCAGCCGCTGTGAAGTCTCTCTAGAAGAGTACTCCACGGTAATGCTTCGTCAAACTAGGAAGTTGGGCTCTTTGCCTGTCATGCGATTATCATTGAACGCGCTCATTCGTCCACCGAAGACACATGACTGCTGAATTAAACTTCCTCCTACCGAATCGACAGGAAACATGGAATCTCGTCGCTGCCTGGTCGAGGCGAGCACCACAGATTGGTCAATCCACCCCTTGAATTCACAAGGCCTGTAAACGTGGGAAGCACTGGGAGTAAAGAATTGGGCATTCAAAAAAAAAGGCCAAGCATACCACTGCACCGTACGCACATGGAATACGGGTATGATCAGTCCAAGCTGGCGTTGATTATTCAACCACAATCGCAGCTATAGGAGAGGAAAACGTTTTATGAAATCTTACCCAGGCAGAAACATGTGACCGAAGTTGCGAAATTCATAGTGCTTCACACCGGTCTTCTCAAACATGCCTCAATCCTTACTCATGAGAGTATGACGTTTTGCCTCAATCCTCACTCATGAGAGTATGACGTTTGGCGTCCCCTATGTCAGACGTTGCATATATAAGGAGAAGCCTGCTGGTGGATCTCCCGGACTCGTTCGCTACATCGCCTTCCAGAAACCACAATGAGATCTGCAAGACAAAGTCGGTCTTCTAGCATTTCGCAGTTCATGAAAACTCTCATGATCCACGAGGATCCATTTTCCAAAGGAGGCCTTGGTGCTTCCAGTGGGAATACGCAACGAGCGACCTTCAAAACCACGCTCGAAATTGATGCACCCATGAATCTTGTCTTGGGTTGAGAATTACTTTTCGGAAACTGCTAGTTTGGGGCAGCAATTGTGCGTATCTTTAGTGGAGGAATAGGCGAATACTGATCACCTCAGCCTGCTGTAGGATGATTTCCGTGGCCCAAGAAAAGTCAAACACCCTACATAGAACCCTACCGAGCAAAGAATAATCCAAGGCGCATCATGGGACCGTCAAAATCCAGTCAAGTCTAGCATGCGGCGAAAACTCGCCCGGAAAATGAAGCAAGGCGCTTTAAGTCTCGCAAGCAAGAGATTTGAACGAGGAATCTAGCTGTTTTACAACTCATTTATTGGAAACGCTTCTGACGAAACAACATCTTTGTGTTCTCGGTCCAGAATTTTAGCTCGGATCAAGAGTTTCCACAGCACTCACTTGACCACGTTTGTTATCCATCTACACAGCAATCCAGCGGAGCAGATTTTTTTGTGAAAGTTCCTGCCCATGTTGACTTCGATCCCTAAGCAATTTGAGGTGAAGAATACAAAAGAACACCCTGGCACATAGGGCAATCCCAAAGCAAAAGAGATGAAATTCCCAAGCTTGAATCCACGGTCAGTTTCAAATGGATCCACAATCTAGGCTTCTTGGCGGAAATACTGGCACACCCTTAGAAGGACTCAAGATGCGATATGCTGAAGAAGATAGATGTATCCACAGCAAACTGTAACGCGGAGTGTATCTCCCAGAACCTTAATGAAGAAGCAAACACAAATTGCATCGATGAGCTGGAAAATTCGGGGTGAACTTGTCCTGGCGTTGAAGATTGCCATGAGCCACCTACATTCAGCCCAAACGATTCTGGTTTAAGACCGTTGCGTTTGGCGAAAGTCCCAAAAGTTTGTCGAAATTGGTACAGCAACAAGCGGTGTTGCACGATACCACGAGTTGGCCGTGTCCGGGAAAGCACGATGTAGGAACAAGCCCTAGTTTCCGCTTGTTTTCCAGCCTGGTCTGGAGGAAATGAAGCCCGTGAGAAGATGCTACTTCTCGATAGCTGTTTCAGAATGAGGGCATCAGTAAAGCCAACCATCATGCACATCTGTCGGTCCATTCCTTACCGAGATGGCCTTGGGTCATAACGTGTACACTGACATGAAGAAGTTAGCTTCATATCTATTTTGGCAGTGCGGCCATAGCTGGGCTTGTCTTTCAACAAACTGAAGGCACAGAACATAATCTTAAAACGAAACAAAAACAAAAGCAAAAAAACAATAACAAAATTGTTACAAAAAGGCATATAAAGCATATCCCTTTATAACTCTTTGCGGCAACACATGGGCTCAGCGCTAAAGTGTGCATCTACATCAAGCCACCATATGGTTTCTTCATGCAGAGAAATGATGGCCTGCCAGAAAAGGTATCCCCTTCAAGGATCCATCCAGCGGAAAGAGCGTACAAAAGCAACTTCAAGTGAAAAGGCCCCCAAAACGGTATCTGATCTCTTTGTCGGGATTGTTTTGTATATTCCTTGAGAACGCATATGTCCTCCTATTTACATTGCCTCACCATTTGTACAAACCACGCACGCTAAAGTTCAACGGAGCATTGTTCAAGTAGGAACGTGGCTTGGCCGCCAAGAGCGCCTGCTGCTTCTCCCAGGCAATTCTTTGTTTGGTCTGTTTCGTGCGCAAAATAGCCCTCAAATGAACATATGGATGTTCGATGATACCAGTACGCCCACGGCCCTTAATGTCGGGTCTTTTCACCCATTCTCCATCAGAGCCTGTCCAGAGAGCCTGGATATATAAGCCGTCCTCGTCGTAGCCTGCTTTGCGGCACTGTTCCAAGCCTTGTTTCAACAAGCGTTCCAACTCAGTGGCCATTTTTTTGGGGTTGAAATGCAACTGGTTGATGGCGGTTGTCACATCGAGTCCACGCACAAATCTGTTGACAAGCGTGGCCTTCTTAGTCGACGATTTGATCCGGCTAGATGATATGTATAAAGAGGGCTCCAAAATCTCGATTTCCTCGGCAGTCAAAGTCAACTGATAAGTCTTGCCTGTCTCGTTGTCAGTGACCACGTGCCCGTTTTTGAAAAAGCCGTGCTTTGCTACGTTGAGGTCGAAGAGCTGTCTCTTGAGCGGACTGATAAACTTGTCTCTGGTCACGTGCGTCTTCTTTGCCTCTTCCAAGTAGTACTGCTGTAATTTCAGATCGTCCTTTGGAGATTCTGGGGTCGAGCTGTCTTTTTCCCCGTCAGTTGTGCTGGGTTCTGGGGTTGTGGAGCCTTGGGTGACTTCACCAAATAAACTGGCGGCTTTTGAGCCCGAGACAGTGAAGTTCCTGGCGCCGAAAAAGAAATTGGCAGGTTTCACGGCACTACCACAAACTCGAAGAGTTGCTGGGGTCGCCGCATGGCGCCATGCTGCTTTGAACATTGTGGTTTCGGGTTCTGGAATGGCACAGGGTATGCGAGACTTGACTTTTTTTTTCTCGATATCGCGTGCTGCACACGACCGGGCTTTTAGAAGGAAGACCCCTGGATTCCAGAAATTCGGGGGATAATTGTATGTGATACGGAAAATTGAGGCCGTCCTTATCTTGAGGCACTGAAGGTTTTAGATCTTTTGTCTAAATTGCAGAAGACCCTAGATGCTATGATGGAGCATGTACAGCCCGCTTGAAGCTGGTGAGAAGTTTCCTATTACTTAGGACGAGGTGGATTTTGGGCTGGCCGCAGCCATTTTTCGAGCGGCGTGAACTTTGCTGGATGGCTTAAAAATTTGCAAACTGGCCTAGCCTGTAATCGTGAATATTGAGCCGAGGTGTGGCGGAGAGATTTCCTAGAGATCTCGTTTATTAGGTTCTCATTGCGAGTGAGAATCCATACATAACAATAAGTATATGTTGCCGGGGGAACAAGATAAAAAGAAGGAACACTGTAATTCACAATCTATCAGTTGCGAGGCGCTTTCTGTTCTTAACAAGATTCTTTATGTAAGACCCACAACTTGCATAAAAACGACATCATCAGAAACAACAACAGGACTCTAGTGTCTTACAAGTTGGTTGGGCTCATAAAACAAAATATTGGTGGGCAACCTGTAATCAGAAAAGCCATGCCGCCAATTCTGTGCCATACTGCTGAAAAAAAAAAAAAAACATATTTGTATAAGAATGCCAGGGTATAGACCTGGTCTTATGCAATTGTCCTCTCAGAACCGCACTGTGTATTGACTCTCTGGATGACAGGTTGATATAACAAGGTTGAAGAAGTCAAAATTGGAAAAAATCTTGGCACGACAAACCCACCACGAATCACCAAAAAAGAATCAGTATTGAAGCACAGAGATTTGCACTTCTGCACAAGCACCCACCGTTTCTTAAACCAAGGTTGTTTGAACGTAACACTCAGAGCTCTACCTGAAAAACTCAAAAGCAAACACATCATGGGTCTTCACCATCGTAGTCAGTCAAAGCTTCCGACTCGATTTTCTACATGGGCTCCACAAGGAAATCAAAAGGTGACCTTCATTACATATATACTTCCATGGTTTCATGATATGTGGGTCCTTTTCCGCGCTGGAAACAGTCCTACTGGTCGTCAAAACCGGTCAACGTGGCATCCCTATCTCTCGTTGGCAATGGGTACACGAAAGGAATTGGATTGTGGCTGGCGAAAATGTACTTCTCTCTGAGCGGAGCCATGAGCAAAAGCAAAGGAGCCGATACACCGAAGAAAATGGAGAACACGAAGTGGGGCTTCGTGTGCGCATGATAGCGCACCCACTGTGGGTGTTAGTATGGGAAGAAACTGGCAGAAACGGTGAATTGCCGGCATTATTGACGATTATCATTTCTCAACCGCCTATTGGCTGACCATATGTGGGAGATGAATGGAGGGTGGTACATACTCTGATTGGCTGTTTGTAGTAGACAGGGTAGTCGCCCCAAACTTTTTCTGCAACGCCCATTGTGTGAATAAATAAAGCTGTTTTTGAGATGAAAAGATAGAAGGGAAGTGAGCCCGGAGCTTGATGCACACTGGTGACATGTAGGTGTTTTTTCGGACCCGGCGTGCGAAACTCATAACCGCCTCCATGCTGGATCTGGCAACGAAACTGCATGTCAGCGAATACGTTTTCCTGGAATGTGATATTTTAAAACATGCAAGTGCATTGATGATTCAAAAAATGGCGGAGAAATGTCGAGGTAATGACAAAACGTGGTTTTCAACCTAGCGTCCGAAAGTCTTGCGTGTTCTAACGAGCGAGTATATCATTGGAGTATGATTTCGACTATTGGGCCTAAAATACCGCTGTATCACTCCCATTAGTACGAAATTTCAGCTGCTTATTGTAACGATTCTTTGAAAGTGGTACATGGCAGTGCTGTAGTAATACAGCTTTCAGGTACCATGAATACAAGTCTAGTTTCGTCACCTTTTGGCTTTAGAAACCAAATAAGTGCAGTCTATATACAGCAGCAAATCGCAGACAACATCAAATCAAATATCATATCAAAGTTTCGTAAAGTACAGTATTGACATGCAAAGAATGAGCTTTAGACTGCACCGAACTTAAGTATTCTCACCAGCTTCAGTGAGGCTTACTGCATTCATTAATGTATGGTATCGATGTGCTTCCAATGCACTACAGTATCTTTACACTAGCCTGATACTTTTAGACTTGCATCAACAATATTTTTAGGCATTCGCTGACCACCCATTAGTATCTGCACATTGGCACGCAGGCTTTCCAAATACATCAACGAGAATATTAAAGTCTTGTGTCGATATATACTAAATAGTGGCATTCGGCTTGCCAGGCTCAACTTTCAGATATCGGCCCGGAAATTCAAACTCTCTTCTTGGCCTTAGACTTTTTGGTTTCCACGGAGCTGGAGGTGGCTTCTGGAGCCTGTGAAGCAGCGGCAGGTCCTGCGGCAGCAGCAGCCTCCTTCTCCAAAAACTCTCTTTGGATTTTCTTCTCATACCATTCTGCGTAGTATAATCCGCCCTGCAAAACCAAGACACCAACCAAAACAATAACCATCATGAATTGCGAAGCAGCCATCACATTCACCCCGGTGTATGCATCAACATCGCCCCACTCGCCCGAAATGCACGAGTTGGCGCCGATTCTCAAGTTCGTCAAGTAGATGATGATCGCCGCCATCATCATGCCCAAAGTGCCGTACTCAAAGTACTTGACCTCTTCTGCTGGCTTGTACAACTTGATGAAGCAGCCGATTAAACCCAACAAAATCACAAAGTGCAAAATGTGGTGCACGCGCATAGGCGCCGTGGCCCAGTTTGCGTAATGTATCAACGAACGCTCAAACCCAGCCTCGGTGGGTCTCCACAAAGTGTGGAAATCATAAGCGGTATTGGAGTAGACGACTCCAAGACCAAAAGAAGTGGCACATAAGATAAGCACGGTGCCCACAGGGACAATGTCTTTGTAAGCCATGGTGATGTAAAGTTTTTGAGATGTGGTCTTAAAAAGATACGAGGATCTCGAAGTATCGCTCTTCTTCACTTTTGTTATCGCCCAGTCTGAGAATCATGCAAAACGCCGTTCCCAGGTCACGTGCGCATATCATGCCTGCTGGCTGCGCTCGCCCGTTCTACTAAATGTATATGAGCTACGACACAGCCGGAAACGACACTAGTGATATTCTATTCGCTTGTTGTAGAATGAAATCAATAAATGTTCCAAGTGCTTTTGATGCCGTACCGAACGGTGAAATTATACTGGGCGGACTTGGCGTTGGCCCCAGTGGTGTTTTGACCATGGAGCGATTATATTAACTACGCTTTAGTAACCGACAAACTTATTACCACAACTGTGCATTCGTAGAAATTTTTTTTTGAATTTTTGATGATGTTGAAATTTTGAGAAATTACAAGTGAAATTTGCGCTGAGACTTGGTATTATATTACACCCACATTATGAAGTCAGTAACCTGCCTTGGCAACATCGTCGACTTTGCATGAAGCCGGTGTTTGGACACTCAGAATTGCCAAGATGTAAGATGTGCTGGATGGGAGCCTGAATCTGCCATAGCTCGTTTTTTTAGGTGTGAAATGATCAGTTTGAGACGAAAAAAAAAGAGACTCGTCATGCTTATCCTTAGATTTTCAATCTAGATGATACCGCATCATGAATTGGGATATACGAGCTTCGGTGAAATGCGTTCAAAACAAGACGAAACAAAATCTAAAACTCTAGATATATTGTTAAAAGCTATGAAGTTTTCACGAGCTTTGAAGAGAGAGACGCACTATTAACTACTTCTCGGTGATAACACACGAAGACATGCCAAATTGAAAAGTCAGTGACCGGAACTGCGCCATCTTCATAGTTTGTATTTCATGTACCAAGCGCCGCAAATCCTGGCGAATCAACGCAAGCTGGGGAAACAGACGAAGGTCACAATTATAAGAGTACTTTGCGAATTACCTGTGCCTGTGCTGCCATAGTTGCTTGGCAATTTCATAGAGCGATGTTGCCAATTCCGCGACCATCGGACAATAGAAAATGCAATTACGTCCCATTTAAGTGCTCTTCATTCCAAACGAAAAGGAATTTTCTTAACCCTTCCGCTCATAGTAGAAGCTCCTCCGTCATCTGGCCTAAGAGGACGCACCTACATGTTCGAGGCCATTACGCCAATGTGCACAAAAGAATACAATGAAAGATCTGTTCAACACATAGCCTTTAAATGGGCTGAAGACGAACAAGGCGATAAGCAAAAACCACGACAGACCAGAATCATAAGAAGAACAAGAATCATAAGAAAACCAAGAATCATAACGAAAACTAAAGTCACAAGAAAAACATGAACCACAAGTCAGGGAAGAATCACAAGACACACATGAGTCACGAAACGAGCAAGAGACACAAGACTACATACTCAAATCATAAAAATCAGATCCCAGCATAATCCCGAAGCCCATCTGTACTTCCGCTTCTAATTACTTGCACCAGGTCAGGCCGTAATAAAAACAGATTGAAATGGCATGTCAAGTGCCGTATAAGAAACAGCTGATTTTTGACCGAGATTCAAGACGTGTTTGTATTTCTGCTTGAGTACAGGATATTCCAACTCAATGTCCTGTCCACAAGTGGTTCCCAACTGGTACAGTTGAGATATCGGATTCGACATGATGTACTAGCGTGTGGAAATAAACCTTTATTTAGGAAAAACTAAAACCACTTTTGTGTCAACTGACCTTCTAAAAAGATCTCTAGAGGGAATTCTCTTCCCTTCATATACTCGTCGTGCTATTTGGTTCCGGGTAAGTGGTGCGAACTTTAATGTCTCATTTGTCACATGATTAATTAGGGCTAAGCGTCTAGTTCTCACAAGACGTGCATACGTGCGACAGGCGCGCAAGTCTAGGCGCACGCGGAGATTAAGGTTGAGAGCAAAAAAAAAAATATAGCTTCGCGCTACCAGCTAAAAAGCCCCCATTGATACTGAAATTCTGTGAGCCATCTCTCGCTATCGCTTGGTCAAATCGCGCCAGCTTCAGTATACTTTTTCTTTGGTTTTTTGCCTCGTCACGTTTTGCTTTCTGTAGTTTCTACACTGGATCTTAAGCACTGGATATAGAAGGCAGTCGAGACATTATCAGATTGGAAGAGCCAACTGATAAGAACTAAATAAGAAAAAAAAAACACTCTCTCAGACACACCAGACAATGAGAAGCATAAAGGCTGTCGTGGTGGGCGACGGTGGCGTCGGAAAGACGTGTCTCTTGATTTCGTACACGACCAACACGTGCCCCGACGACTATATCCCCACGGTTTTCGATAACTATTCTGCGTCGGTGATGATCGACGGCGAGCCCATCAAATTGGGCTTGTGGGATACTGCGGGCCAGCTGGAATACGACCGGTTGCGCCCGTTGCTGTATCCACAAACAGAAATCTTCATCTGCTGTTTTTCGGTGGTGAATCCGCTGTCATTCCAGAACGTGAAGCAGAAATGGATACCGGAGATCATGCACCACTCCCCGCGGGACATCTTGGTGCTTTTGGTCGGTACAAAGACGGATTTGCGGGACGAGCCGCACATATTGGATGAGTTGCAAGGCAAGCACCAGACACCGGTTCTGTTCCAGCAGGGCCAGAAGTTGGCCAAGGAAGTCGGCGCAGTCAGGTACATGGAATGTTCGTCGACGACACAGACCGGTGTGCAGGAGTTGTTCGACTACGCCATCCGGGCCGTCTTAGACCCGTCTGTTAAAGCCGAGGTAAAACAAACCCCGCAGCCCGTGGGACGTGCCGGAAAAAAGGCGAAAGGTGAGTTACCTGGGGACAAGCCGCGGATGGTGAGACAGGCCAAGAAATGTGCTATTTTGTAGGCGTGTGGCCGTGTGCAGAATCGGTCGTTGGAAGCGCTTGTTAATGTGCGTGGATGAGAGCTATGTCGGAGGTGAAGGCGGCTCCGGCTCTTTCTCGACTGGCTTCTGGGAATTTTCCGTTTAGATGGAGGGATTTCTTGCAAGGTGTATGACGAAGTTATGCATTGCGTCAAGAAAGCTGAAAGCTTGTTTTCGGACGTCTGGCTAGCAAGCTCAATTCTCTGCCTATTGGAGTTGAGGGCGTGGCCAGACGAGAAAGCCCATATGCGAGTCACCAGACTTGGTGCTGGTTTTTTCTTGGGCCTAACATTCGGACTTTTGGGCTGGCCGGAGGCTGGAAACCCTGGTTGGCTGCGCTTCAATGTATAGTACTAGAATGTTGCCGCGAGCCGTGGAACGTGTGAATATCTGCTGGACAAGGGCGCCAGGCTTCCAACCAAGTCGGCACCCGTGTGGATATGAAATAAAACAAAATCGAAGACTGCAAGCTCGACTCGTTGAACTGTATTTTTTTTGGAACAATCCTTCACTTCTTCATCTGGCTCGGCCCGGTTCACCCACATGCCCCTGGTACTCTGACTGTGGAATTTGTGGTGGCGACAATTTAACGTGTGTTCCGACACATTAGTCTTGAATAAGACCCAGCCCATAAACACCAGCGCAGCATGTCCTACAGAAAGATGGAATGTCAATACGCCTGCCGCGCTTAGTATGGAGCTCCATTTGCAGTGAAAGGCACCTTGGGTTTCCACGTCTGCAGAACGGGGTCCATGTCGGCCATGTCTAATTAGTATGACAACCGCTTTTGCGGCGCCAGTCCCTCGCTGATTTTGCCACCGGTGATTCTACGCAGCCTGGCACATCGATGTGCCTTTACAAATGCCCTAGTCTCTAATGCCCTAGTCTCTAATGCCCAAGTCTCTAATGCCTATATATAATGCGATCACTGCTTCAACAAAGCAGCTCTGGCTGGGTGCATGCCGCCCGCCGCAGCCAGGTCCTGGTCGGTTTTCAGCGTCCGCTTGGCCAACTCTTTCTTCACCTTTTCTTTCCGCTCGTCCATCAACTTGTCGTTTTTCTCCTTGAGCTTTTGCGTGCGGACTTCCGAGTTTCCACCGCCGCCCACAGTGAGCTCCACATTGATCTTCCTGTCGCGGAACACCAGATGGTGCATTCCAAGAGCATGGTCCATCTTGCTCTGGATGGCCTGGTTGTCGTTGTCAAACTCCAAAAAAGCAATGCCCTTCTCGCGGCGGATCCGGATCCGGTCCGGCTTGGCGTTTTTGAAGTGTGTGTCTAATTCTGCCTGCTGTGTGTCGTAGGGAAGATTGCCCACAAAGAGAATGAACCGGGGGCCCTTGCCCCCGTTGACACCCTTGCCTTTCTTGCCTCTGCGGGTCTTTCTTTTCTTTTTTTCGGGCTCGCCGTCGGTCTTATCCGCTTCGCCGTTCGCCGCTTTCTTTTCCTCGCTGCTTTCGGGTTGTGTTTCCTCGTCTAGCTTTCTCTTCAGACTTGAATCCAGCTCTTTCTTGGTTTTCTTCTCGATCTTCTCCTGCGTCCTCTCCTCTTTGCTTTTTCTGAAGGAGAGGGCCTTCTGCTGCTTTTTAGAAAGCTTTTCCTCGGCCATGGCTTGTGTGTTCAACTTTGGTTTTAGTGGGGATTTGGTTGAATTCGGCTTGGTCCAAGATACTCGCAAGACCTGCGATGGCCAGCTGATGCGAGTCGCACGTGAGCCCCATCGCCAAAAACGCATCGCTTGACAAGCGGCGGTGTGTGCAGGTCAATGGTATTGGGCTTTCCGGTGTTGTGCTTGGATGTGACGAGTACGTGATCAAGGTAACCTAGAAAGCCTTTCACAAAACTTCCTCATATTGGTTGTAAATGGTTTCTCAAATCTTGTCATGGAATTTGATGGCTGTTCTAGATTTTGCATGGTATTTCGCAGCCTCAGACAGCGTCTTGTCGTTTTTCTCAATCACGAGCATGGGCCGCGCTTCTATAACAAATTTGAACAAGATGGGCCTTCTTGAAAGTGTGTTTTGTTCATTTTTCTAATGCACCGTTTTTGACATGTCGACAAGAGCTGCTTATATCTTTTGATCTTAATCAGGGTATAAATCTCATCCATGAATAAGGGTCATACTTGTATAGAAGCAGTATATCCAAATACGGTGTATGCTGGTGCTTTAGGCAAGATACAAGATTACAATGTAGATCTTCATATATAGCACGAATTGTAACCACACCAAAACGCGAAACCAGTATTGCACAACATCCGATTCTGGCCCCATGTTCGATACGCATTCGATGAGCTTTTGGTGATCTACGATATAAATCGCATCTTTCACACTATACTAGAGCCACGAGGCTGAATGTGTTAACAAATTGGGGGCGCAATTGGGAGCGGGTGTACATGGGCTCGGGAACAAAATAGTAGTACGAGTTTGGGAGAAAATAATATAATATTCATATGTTGACTTCAAAATGTAGAGTTGTGTCTGAGAACCGCTCGTCAACGCTCGAAGCTGGAGATGTGCGCTTGGAAGTCCCAAACGGAGATATGGCTCATTGCAGCTCTTTGTCATATGCGTATGATCATGGATCATCTGTTCAATCATGACTTTATGCTCATAATGTTGGGGACCATTCGAGTTGAAAAATCAATGCTGCCGTCTTCCAGTCTGAAAAGTCTTTGGCTCTAATAATATGTCTGCTAGAGGTCTTCAAATTCAAAAAAAACTGTTGGACAAAGATATGAAGCATGCTTAAGCTCATAGTCATTGTAAGTATTTGGTTATCTGCCTTGTTAAAAATTTACATAAAGATCAGAAAGTTGCCCCTAACATTTAGTTCAACGGCTCGTTTGTTATAGCAAGCAGCTGGAAACACAAGATTGTGTGTTTTAGACCAATGATTTTTGGGTCTAACTTGACGCTTTCCGCTAGCATCGGCTTTGTTTGCTCATAGGATACTCGTACTATACATTTCTCTTGTCTGACATCCAGTCTGAAACTGGGGAGAAGTGTTTGAATGTTTATAAACATATAGTAGAAATCTCAACAGTGGACGAGTTAGGAATTGACAATTGTGAGATAAAAAGGGAGCCAGCCAGGTATTTACTTCACTAAAAATTCTGCTAATTCAAAGTTAATACATACGTATGCCAGCGTCGCCCTTTTGGGAAAAAAAAATGAGACAGCCCTTGGTTCTTTTCAGCCGTATATATGTTTGCCTTGCTTTACTCAGTTGTACCTTGTTTAATGCTTCCTCTTCCCTTCTCCAATCCAGTTTCTCTTGGCTTGATTACTGTTTCAGTGTGTCATGATCTATGATCCATATTGAAGAAATATAAATATTTTTGTTTTCATACGAGGCAACTTTCATATAAGATCTACATATTCATCCCATGCGACCCCGCGGACACTTCTTTCGCCCTTTCTTTCTTTCCATCTCCTTTATACCCTGCTAAATGAATGTTTATATGTACCAACTCGGGTCTGCCTTGACCACAGAGTCTGCAATTTTTTACTCCACTTCCTACCTACACACTTGTTGTTCTATTTCATAACCTCTGTGTATTACTTCACCTCTTCATTCCCATTACTCCAATAGCTTTTCCATACGAACTCCCTCGCCAACTTTCGGTTTTTGTCAGCCCAGATTCTCCGTCTTGAAATCTTTAGGCTTGTAGAGACTTCCGAAAGAAGTCCCTTTGCTCAGCCAACCTTTTGGTTCTACAGACAATATCTGCTGTGAATCAGCCACTGTCGTATTCTTGGTCTCATCTACAATGGCTTCTCCATACCAGCTCTGTGTCCGTATAATTTGGTATTGGTTTTCATGTCCACAGCCCACCCTTTTGTCATCTCTCCAAATTCGGTTTCCTCATAACCTGGGGCTACCAAGCTTTTTAACGCCAGTTGTGGGTCACGACTCTCCACATCGGTCTAAACCAGCTGCGTTTCTGAACTGTATAACTGATCATGCTCCCCAGCCGTTTTGACTTGCTCATGAGAATTACGCCTGACTACTAGGTCCCACTTTCCAATTTCTTTATAGGGAATTTCTCGCATTTTCTCTCTCAACAACCCTCGGACCTTGTCCTTCGCAGGCTAATAGGCCAATTGTGAATTCTTGCATTTTAGTCCAATGCTAGAATTTAAAAAGCCGCCTCATAAATAACTGAAAAGTCTATTGTCGTGAATGCCATGGATTGAACTAGTTTTGTCCCAAGTCTCAGGGTCCCTGGATTCAAAAAGTGGCCAAAAAGACACCAGTAAAGTCACAGGTATCAAGAAGTCTGGAGTCAGCAAATAGCCAGCGATGTACGGAATAGTAAGTCTATAAGGTATACCGAGACCTACTTCAGTTTAGTAGTAACAGACATCTTCCCTTACCTCTCGGTCCACTTATAGATGGAACAGGCTGGTGGGTTATTTACAGTAATGTTTTTTCATAACCAGCAGTTCATTCCATCAGCTCCTGGCATATTCTATAGATAGAACAGTCTAGTAATCTTTTCACAGCAAAGATCTAAGCTCTGCATATATTACAGCTCATAGATTCAATCAGAAAGCATATACCTTCTCAACCCTTGCCACTCTATAAATGAAACAGTCTAATCATTTCTTAACGAAGACATACACTCTCCATCAATCGCAATTTATACTTCGAATAAGTCAGCTTATGGCTTCTCAAACCCCGACCCACTAACAGACTAGCAGACCCTTACTGGGGACCTCGGCATTTCATGAATTGCAGTCCATTGCTTCAAACCAAAAGCACATATCTTCTTTCTACTCCTGGCACATGAAACAGGCTTGTAATCTGTTCAAAACAAAAACATTAGCTACAATCAAACCAAAAAGCATATACGTCCTTAAATCCTGGCCCACTCCATACAAAAGGTCTACCAATCTCTTCACAGCAAAGATCTAAGCTCTCCATCAATTGCAGTTCATAGATTCAATCAGAAGCATATACCCGGAAACAAGGTAGGAATATCAAATTTGTCTAAATTTCACAAAAAATGTTCTCTGAGTGAAGGATTTATCTCTTTCACGGCGAACCATCAATCCCCTAAGGGAGCTAAAGAGTCAAATGATTCCTTGCAATATTATTCCCTTTCACATGATAAGCATCATGTGTACTATTAAGTAGTTTGTTCGAACATCTCCCTTTGTCCCTTTTAATCCCTGTAAACTCTTTTTTTGAAGTTCAGTATCGCTATGAATAATATGTTAAACAACATTTTCGTTCTTACTGGGATGATATTCGGTCTATGGTCGGTTTTTAATCTTACGATCATGTTAAATGAACTTGCATGTATTCAGGCAAAGAGAGCAGAATTAAGGATTATATTACAACATACATTTTTCTGTTTTGGTATTATAAGACCAACCCTCTCTCCGAACCCAGCGGGATGGTTACCCCAGAGACCTTCTTATATATGCCGCTTCAAAGAGATATTAGGAAGATGGACAAGGACTTTAATGATTTGGTCCACAGTTCCAAACGTCTTGATTTGTCTCATTTCGTTCAACACCCTTAACTATCTTAATTTTCTTTGGCAAATTAAAGTCATTCTTAATATGGGTACAAGAATAAGTACATCTTTTTTCTTTTATTGTGTACGTTCTCCACCAATGCAATTCATACTTTCAATTAGAAAGCAAAGATTTTAGTAAGGCCCCGGCCCACTGTATGAATACACCAGGCCAGCTGTTCACAGCAAAGATCTACGCATTCCATCAATTCCAGCTTCAGCTCCCGCCCATGCTATAAATAAAACCGTCTAGCAATTTCACAAAGACATAAGCTCTCGTCAATTGCAGTTCATACTTTCTATGCGCAAGCGTAAGCCATGAAACCGGCTAGGATTCTCCCCACAGCAAACATCAATTGCAGTCCAAACATTCTAGACTCAGTCAGAAAGCATGCATATTCGCTCAACCCTCGGCCCGCTCTATAATAAAACATGCTAGCAATCTCTTTCCAGAGACCCACTCTCCAGAGACCCAATCTCTTCACCGAGACTCCCTCTCCAGAGACCCAATCTCTTCACCGAGACTCCCTCTCCAAAGCACAGCGCCCCTACGCCTCGTGGGCCTGCAACAACTGGCCGTACGTCTCCCGCAACGCCAGGTACGCCGCCGAGACCGTGTTGAGCTTGGCCTGCACCGCGGCCACGTCCGCCGGGCCGTCCTTCGGCGCCGCATCGTCGCCGGTGTCGCGGCGGAACTCAAACTCCTGCTGCGCCTTGGCGTCCACCCACGCCGCAAAGCCCACGGCCCGCCCGCGCGGCGCCGGGAGCTGCACCGTGACCGTGTGGTCGGCAAGCACGCCCGCGGCCAAGACGCGCTTCAACGGCGGGAGCAAGCGGTGGGTCTTCTCCGCGTGGCCGCCCGGCGCAAGCGCCGCCGTGCTGCACGTGCCCACGTGCAAGTGGGCGATGGCCAGCTTGCACGCGCTGTACGCCTTGACCACCTGGCGCGTGGCCACGTCCGCCACGAACACGCGGCCCTGCGTGTCGCCCGACACGAGGCTCATGCCGTCCATGGTCACCGCGAGCACCGTGGCGTGCGGGCCGCCGCCGGTCTGGAGATGGCCGAACGCCGCGCCCGGGTCCCCGTCCGCGGCCACGGTCACGATGCGCCCGGCGCCGCCCACGGCCTCCACCTCGTGGCTGTGCGGGTTCACGGCGTACATGTCCACGCGGCGGATAGACCCGTCGGCCAAGCCCGCGTAGTAGGCGCGGCCCGCGGGGTCGCGTGCAAAGCACTCCACGGCGGCCAGGAACACGAGCGTGGTCTGGAGACAGCGCGCCGCCACGTCGTAGATGCGGAGCGTGCCGTCGCGTGACGCGGACGCCACGAGGCTGCCGGCACCCAGCGGCGCGGCCACGAACGCCACGCCCGTGACGGCAAGCGCGTGGTCCGAAAACAGCGCGTGGGGCTTGCAGCGCAGCGCGGTGTGCGGCGCCACCAAGTCGGCCGTGCGCCAGACGTTGACGCGCGTGTCGTGGCCGCCGGACACCAAGAACGAGCCGCAGGGCGAGAACGCGAGGCTGGCCACGCGCTGGTAGTGGGCGTCCTTGACGCACACCAAGTCGCCCAGCGCCACCTCCCACACGTACAACTTGCCGGACGCCAGGCCCGCGGCGAGCAACCAGGGCACGGAGTGGGTGGTTTTGGCGGCGTCGGCGGATCTGGCCGGCGCCGGCTGGGGGGCGAGCGCCAAGCACGCCATGAGCTCGGGCACCGCTAAGCGCTGGTCCGGCGCCTCCTTGCCCCACACGTACGTGGATATGAGCGCCCGGTCCGTGCCGGCCACAAAGAGCCTGCTGCCGGCGCCGAGCCCGGAGACGGCCGCGCCGTTGACGGGGCACTGTGCGTGGCGGAACGTGGCGTGCTGCTGCAGCTTGTGCACAGACGCCACGGCGGCCACCGACTCCTGCGCATGCTTGTCGGCAGGGTCGCCGGCGGTTACGTAGAGCACGACCTCGTCCATAGTTTTGTAGTTTTGGTTGTGGTTGTGGTTGTGTGTTGTTGTTTGTTTCGGGCGGCTAGTCTTGTTTAAGGCAGGCTAGTCTTGTTTAAGGCAGTCTTGTTTTCTCTGTCAGTCTTCTTATTCTCTGTCAATTTTCTTTTCTCTGTCAGTCTAGTTTCTTTGTCAGTCTTGTTTCTTTGTCAGTCTTGTTTCTTTGTCAGTCTTGTTTCTTTGTCAATCTTGTTTCTTTGTCAGTCTTGTTTCTTTGTCAGTCTTCTTTTCTCTGTCAGTCTAGTCTGCTTCGTCAACCTAGTCTTCTTTTCTCTGTCCGTCTCTTCTTCTTATTTCCCTTCTCTGTAAATACGAGGCTGGGGCGGCAATAAATTCGGCGCCTGGCGTTTGGTGCTGTATGATGCTGACACGTTTCTTGGGGCCCGGTTTGCGTGTCTAGTTGTAGCGCCGTGTGGTTTGCGTGCTTTGTGTTTTTTCTGGGGCACGATGGATGGGTGCAAAATATTCACTGCGATGCCGATGCGCGCTTCGCGCGGCGCCTCCGGCTCCCTTTCAATATCAGATTCCTCAATTCCAGTATGGTACTTAGGATCCTTAGAATACGACTATTTTCTAAAAACCCTTTGAAGAAAAAAAAGAAGGGAAAACCTTTCCATGTACGGAAGTTTTCCCCTTGCCACGTGAGAGGTGACTACATGGCGGACACCACGTGACACGCCCTGCCTCTATATGCGCAGTTGGCAGGCCCGTCTTTCGCAGGCCTGGTGGGGCAGGACCGGTCATTGAATGGTGGCTTGGGATGAGGCGTAGGCATGTTCCAGAGGGGCAGATCCGGCTGGAGCTTTGGCGGCGGAGCTCCGTAAAGGGCTGCTCACGTGGATGTAAGGCGCTTTGGCGCGTGGGCGAATCGCAGTGAAAGAGCGGTCAGCGTTGATGCAAAAGGCTATAGCTGGCCAAGTAGAAATTGAGCGGGCCCAGGTACTTATCGGCCAAGAAGTGGAAAATTGACCTGGCAAAATTGAATTCAATTGGGATTCTGCTGGCAAAAAAATCACTGGTTTGAACTGGCCGGGTGGATGTAAATTGCTTTAGCTGGCCAAATATAAATTAAGCGGCCAATTGAGCTGGCAAAATTGAATTCAATTGGGATTCTGCTGGCAAAACAGTCAGTGGTTTGAACTGGTCGGGTGGATGTAAAATGCCTTAGCTGGCTAAATAGAAGAAAAAAAATGACAAGATTTGAGCTGGCCAAAGTATGTGTCCAGTAAGCGGCGAATCTTTGGGATTTTCGAAAGTTGACACAGTGAACTTCAAATCTGAAATCCATGTACATGTTTTTGACTACTGTCAATTGTCTCTGGTGATTTTGTCCAGAGAATTAGCTTGTGGCGTTGAAAGAATCTTCATTTGCGGGAATATGAATGGCCTTGAGAATTTGCAACCGAGTGGCTACGACATTGGAAGAGTACAATACAAGTAGCAAGGTCACTGCATCACGAAAGTTCTCAGCCACTCTACTGCACCATAAAGAAAGTTGCTCGGTCACTACTGGAACGGGAGTCCTATGTATAGACAATCTATATTCCAAAGTGGAGAAAAACTGGGCTTTATCCAAGCAAACTCTTCTTCCGAGTTGAAAAAAAAGTTGAAAAGCTTCCCTTTGGCTATGCGAGATATCGGACTCCAGAAGCATACATGATCTTGACGTTGAACGGGCGGGCGACAATTTTTTTATTGTTCACAGGTCTTAAAGTCACCAGAATCATGTGTTCGTGAAAAATTCGACATTGGTCCTGGATTCCAAAGACTTTAGCAACGTCTCAAACCTTCCAATCATAGTAAAGACCATGCACTGCCCAAAAGGAATGTCATTTAAGATGTATTCTAGTAGCTGACACACAATCGATAGCTTGAAGCAAATGGCCAACTTGAATAATGCATCATTCACCACTATGTGAACTCCAGGTAACACAGTGGGGTATCCTCGGCGAAACTGACCTTCACCCGCAACATGTCTTAAGGGGAGTTATAGAAGCATTGTGGCCGAACACCAGAGTCAGGGCATTAGGTATGCATCTTTTGGTCCCAGCAAGCCAGTCAGAGCCCAAGAACCCCAAGTACCACCAGCTATAAACTATTTTAGAAATCACCACAGAGCTACGCCTGTTTCAGATGACAAAATGAAAAGGCTGTAGATCGATCTGCTCGGAGGTGGATGCAAAGTGCTCTCTGACAGATGAAGAAATTTAACGGGTCAAGATATGTATCCAGAAACGGCAAATTGGGATGGCAGAATTGGTTTCATTCTAGCTTTAGCTGGATAAGTAATATAACTGGGCAGATGGGATGTATGGTGCTTTAGCTAGCCAAATGAAAAAAAAGGAAAAAATAGGAATTAAGCGGGCAAAGGCATATATCCACTAAGCGGCAAATTGAGCCGCCAGAATTGAATTTTCTCGAGTCTCAGACAACAAAGCGAACGATTTGCTCAAGGCTGATGTAAAAAGCTTTACCCAAAGAGGTTCTGCCCAGAGTCACACCTATAGTACTTGGCTTGGTAAATCAAGAAGCGATACTCAATTTCCAGGCCTGGCCAAGCACCGTACTTGATCACAGACACTGGCAAATACCAAAATCAAGATGTGCTAGAAAAAACCGAAGATTACCCCAAAACATTCGTAACGATAACTGTAACAGCTACCAGAGAATTTGATCCTGAATGTTATTGTAAACAAGTTTGCTCTCCTCTCAGCCAAAACTAAAACTAACCTTTTGAATTCACACCAAGACTTCCATGTGGCATCACTACTTATCGAACTCAAACAGCGGATTTCGAAGTTTCACAACTCCAGAGGAGTCGAAAATTAGACAATTGTGCCTTTTCCAAAAGTTTGCGCAGATATTCAGGGGGTGGCCATCCAGTCTGGGTTTGACAAAAGATGTGTCAATCCCAGTTCGATGAGTTTTTTTATAAACTTTTGTGATGTTAATATGCCCGATTACTCACGAAGTGTAGCCAAAGCCTTGACATATAAGCGGCACATAAATACAGGCCCGAAATATTAATTACATCTTTAAAGTACTTTGAATCATACGTGAAGAGAACTTAACAGATGTCGACATCGGTAGCCATTCTTAGCATATATCGTTTTTGAAACACTATACATCAAGTCATGAATCTGGGAAACTTGTGAAGAGAAAACATTACGTGTATACACATGTAGCGCAAGCTCGTCCTTGCATCAAGAATATTGAGCTTGGTACTTCTTTCAAAGTGCTAAAGCTCGTGTAGCTCTTCTGTATTTGAGACTTGTTCTGATAATGCCTTGTCTTAATTAATCGGCCGGTCTTTCGGAATAAAGCAGGTCGCTTTCTTCATACCAACCAGATGCTTTACTTTGGAACTTAGGACAGCGAGATATAGCCCAAATGGATTGTATTCGCTCATTGAAGATGAAAATTCAAGAAATTTAGAGGACATGTATTCTGAGAAACGCCATACGGCAAAGTCTCAATTGGCATTCGCAACACATAATAATGACATATAATGTGCTTTACACTTTAGGTAAGAAAAAGAGTTGGGTCTACGGGTTCTTCCCCCACAGGTTCAGGAAGAGAGTGCTTTTATGTGAGGTTGGTCGGTACAACCCTGATATTCTCTGACTCCAGGAAGTACCAGTGTACTTTGTGAAATCGGCTGGATGTTGATGGTAAATGCATTGCGTACAGGTTGCAGATTTGGGTTCTATATCAGACCTGAGAGCTGGCTTGTGGGCAACAATAATTATCGCTATCAGTGTAGTAGGACCCCCTGGGGATTTTTCATGAATACCCTGCGTGAATAGAGATCAATCCATGATCTGTATATCAGATATTGGTCCTGCCATTGAATGGAACCAATAAGATCCTTATTCTGGTGCTAGTAGTAAGGAAAGCAAGAATGCTCTAGACTACGTACCTGCTGTCAAAACGCGGTCTGTCTCATTTGGCTGATCACGGTCTGGACGGTCCTTTTGGAACGCACCTGTTTGCGTATTGAATTTTGCGTCGTTGATTCCTAGGACAAGAGTTCTATAGTAATCGCTTTTACTCAGATGGTTAGAAAAGGCTTAATAAACTTACTTCCTGCGATTGGCTACATCTTTGGGTATATACCTTGAAGATTTAGACGAACCAATTCAAATTTATGAAATTCTGTCGACTGTAGCATGTCATCTTTTCTTTTCTTTCTTTTTTAAACAAACATCATATTCTAGGATGTCACTAGAAAGGTGTAAATCCTCACCACTAACGAAAAACTAAAAAAACAAACAAACCTATAACAGATCGTAACATTGGCTAAGGTGACAAGGCGCGAGCACCAATTCACGAAATCTCCCAAAGTGGGTGCGACTCCCCTGAAGAAGACTTCTACCCAACAATGTCAACCGCTTGAATAATATCAAGTAAATGTCATTGTCCTATAGATACATTAGTGTTTCCAGGTTTTGCTTTTGTTTACGCTTGCAGAAACCTCCGATTAGATAGGCTTAATTTTCACTGCCGAAACCAATATTACTCGCAAGCTTGAGGTTGTGTAAATATACAGCAAAGCTTTGGCCGAAATACAACATTTCTTGTTTTCACCACAACCTTTTGAGTTAAGCAATTCTTACAGTGGACTAACCCCAGGGATTGACAACTTACCATAAACAGATATAATTTGAAAAGACACCCCCTGTCGTGATCAGCAGAAAACAGTGGTCCCCAATTTGACACTAAAACTATTAATTTATAGGCTTTGTTAGTTTGTAGTTTTACTTAATGAGTTATCCATTGAGATAAAGAGCCAAAATCGAGAGAGTCTGCCAAATGTACATCAGAATTGCATGATCTATATAGATGTCAGTTTGAGGTTTACTCAATCCAACCGAGGAAAAGCGAGACTGTAAAAGCTACTTCGGGATGCTAGAATTAGTAAAGCAGTCATTTTTTAATCGCAAAGGGGAAGATAGTTTGTTTTACTTTACTTCGATCACGTAAAAATCCAGCACCTTGAGAAGTTTATCATCTTATCAACATCCCCCCATTGGTGCAGCAAAGTTCAAGAGAACCTGATTAGACCTATTTCACATGAGGAGATGATGATTCAAATTTCACGCTGGAAAGTGGTCTACTGACGTTGTACGTCTTCAAAACTGTAGTGGTAAATTGAACTAACCAAGCTGAGAAATATAATTTTGCTTAATTTCTACTGCTGAAAAGAATTAAACAATCACAGCTTAAGCATGGTTTCCTCTACCGTACTTTACACGGTAGGTCAGTAAAAAGAAGGTGATGGGAATTTTAATTGAAAAGTATGGAGAAGTAAAAAGTGAGTAGGCAATCAGAGTGGAATCTTTTTTTCGTAGGAAAGTAGTGACGATTAAACTAGTTGAAACAAAGTGCAATTTGCTGCACTTCCCAAAGAAATCAGTGCCAATTATTCCACAACACAAAAAATCTAATGAATTCTTGCATTTTGTCTGAGAAAGTGTGGCAGTCAAAATTCCCGTCTTTGAAAATCGGTGTAGAAAACTGTTTCAGAGAACGATGTCATTCCCGAGTTTACATATACCTTAGCAGCCTGTGACAAAAGAGAAAACAAACAGCATCAAGTATCCATGGCAAGATACGGCTCCAAAATACGTATTGGTCTACAAAATTATCAAAACGTGAGAAACGCTAGTCAACAACTGAGGTCAAGTACAGCACTCCTTACCCAGGTCTGAAATGCAGCTTACAATGGCTACGCATATTTTAAGTGCAGATTTTGAGTATTTTGGAAGCCACATAGTAGCAAAGACTATTTTCAGTACCTCAAGTTAGAAGCTCAAAATCAGTTTACGTACAAGTGTTGTTAATTCACTGAACTATTTATGAACATTGCTGGGTTTATTAGCGCGACAGAGGTCAGAGCTATATGTGCCAAAAGTATACCAGACCAACTTCCATGAGTTCAGGTTTACCGAGAACTACTGTATGAGGCTAAGAGAATCTCGTAACTAAATTATTGTAAGAAACATATATTCAATTTACAACAGGAGGGAATGGCGCAACAGAAGGCTTTTTTCAACGATGCGACTCGAAGTACGTTCATGCCAATATTCGATCCTAGCGCCAAAAAAAGAAGAAACCTTCGATTTTCAATTCGTTTCCAAAGACATTGGTCTACAGGCTTCTCCTTGAGCAAACGTCTTTCCACACGATAGGAAGAGGTAATAAAGGACGACCACTCATTCGAAATGCATAGCACCACCCATCGACCCAACTAGAATGTGATAGTATCAAGCGGTTGTCTCTTTTGTCTTGGATTGGAACAGGGGAAAATGCCGAGAACGCTTCGATCTTGCATGTACATCCGGGCCCATGGCTTCACGATCTCCATAGCTACAAGACTGGTATCTGCCATTTCAAGAAATTCGGGCAGAAATAAAGCCTCTTCCATCCGAGTTCTTCGTCCGCTTCAGAATTGCCCGTATGATGTATTATGTTGCACCTGGGGCTTAGGGGATTTGTATCAAGGATGTAGTCATAAGCAATATGCTCGCTCCTCAGGTATGGGGAAAGCGACAGGATTCATCTGCTCGATTCAGACAAAAGGGATGGTTCAGTGACAAAACCGACAGAGCTAAAGCAGGACATGTAGAGTAATTTGAAGCCATTTATAAATAATCGGGCATTGATTTCCACGCAAGGAATCCATGATGCCAGAAGCTAATAATCCAAGGGCCTAAGAATCCCAAAGCCCAATTTTCAGCCCAGTACAAATGAGCTCAGGACCATTTATCTCAGAGAATTCCAAATATGCTCTTGAGAATTCCAGAAGGGTGGATCTTGAGTCTCTAGAATGATTGTGGGCCCTTAATTCAGTCTGGCAGAATTGGCGAATATCCCGCAATAATCCTAAAACGAAACCTTCTTTAGACTTAGTGGTAGATCTACGGTTCCAATTAAATCTTTGAATTAACAAAAAGAGACGTAGTATGCTTAGAGAGGAGATGAAGTCTCTGGCCTCAAAATGTGAGTTTTGTGGAAGTCACATTCGTCGACTACATAAAATGCCAAGCCTCTAATATTATACAGAACAGCCTTGATCACATACGTGCAGCCATATATAGAACACAGCTATCAGCTATCATGTCAACAAATGTGTTTTATTGTCTCTACAGATGTGTATGTTATTTTTATCGTAAAGGACGATTGATGGTGTATATGTTACTAAAGCACCTGGTAACGTAGGTATTGTCGAAGCACAAAAGAGTGTGTAGCTGATTTTTATATTGTATCAGCTAGTAGTAAAAAACGGTGACTCTGAACGGCACCGCGTATGTAATACTGACACCAGTGTTACAGCTAGAGACACATCTTTATTATATTGATGAAACCAAAGTTTGAAGCCTGATAGTCTGTAATATTTGATCTTACATCATAAGATGTGATGCAATAGCTAGTACCATGAACAATATAAATGACAACATACAACCACTTGCTTGATCTCCATTTGAAGCTCTACATAAACCGTGATTTAACCACTAATCAAACAACCTAAAAATATATTTACCTATAAATAAATTAATCACCATATGTTAAGCTTTTGCAAATTTATTTTATTTTATTTTATTTTATTTCATATTGTATCATATCATTTTAGTGAAGAAATAAATGGAATATTCAATGATGTTAAACTTAATCAATTTCCATATAATGTATGTCCTGGTATTAATGATATTATATCTACTGATATTATTGTTAATATTAATATATAACTTATTTTTATTATACTTAATCTATGTATTATTACAGTTGGCCCTATATAAAAAGGATGTGGGAAAAGAAGTGTTTGATATTATATTTTATAAAAATAATGCTCACGACACTTAAAAACGTAAAACGAATGACATCTCGACCAGTTTGCTGGGAGTATATATCTTAAACTTCATGATAGTTTCATATGATATACAATTGGATATCTTTTCCCTTGGTGTTTCTGAAGATGGTACCAAAAACAATATACAATATACTTCTTTTACAATCTATGACATGTCAAAGGACCGAAACTCTCTTCGCATTCAGGTCTTGACTTATCTTTAACCAATTTCGCCAAAATCATGGAGCGGATGCCACGTGCTCCCTAGACTTTCACCCAGAAGAATATCAAACAAAGTCCATACGTTTGCATGGCAAATACTGAGATGGAAGCCTTCTAACATGCATTTGGTGTATTGAGTAGCTTAGTCTCGCTCATGCTTTTTTTCACCTGGTCCATTTCTAGATGTTATTGGTACTCAAACAATCGGCAACACAATCGTTTGATTCATTACAAACTCAAGTTATTATATATTCATTCCTCACACTTTATTAGCTCTGGGAGAGGGCCTCGAGCACGCCGCGGCGTCGATATCGAGCCCAGCACGTGCGGCGGGGTCACGTGACCCGCTGCCCCAGGCCCCCCGCCCCTCCTCCCACAGACCACAAACCGCCCTCAAATTTTGTCGCCCGCTTCCGCGTCTCCATGGCTACACCCCCGTTTTTTCTGCTCCGAAAAACCCCTTCTCCAGACCCGCCACCGCCGCCGCCAACTCACACCCGTGCACCGTTCAACACCCGTGCACCGTTCAACACCCGTGCACACCCGTGCCTCTCCCGCGCCCCCCGTCCTCAAATCACAGCCATACTCCCGCCTTCTTCTTCCGTCCCGCCAACATGCCCATCGACATCATCTCCACCGCCGTGTTCGACGGCCCGGAGGCCATCCCTGGGTGGCTGGTTCTCCGAACCGTGGTCCCGGCGCTCGCCGGGCTCCTGGCCGTGAAGTGGTACTTCGGCGGCAACTCCAACCCCTGGAAACGCGAGTTGCACGGCAAGGTCTACATCGTCACCGGCGGCACCGCGGGCTTGGGCGCCGCCACCGTGTACGAGCTAGCCACAAAAGGCGCGCAGGTCATATTGCTCTGCCGCGCGCTCGACGACCCGTTCACCGTGGACTTCATCGACGACATGCGCGAGAAGACCAACAACTTCATGATCTACGCGGAGCAGTGCGACCTCCTGCTGCTCCACTCGGTGCGGTTGTTTGCGACCAAGTGGCTCGACAACCAGCCGCCGCGGCGGCTCGACGGCGTGGTGTGCTGCGCGTCGGAAACCATCCCCAAGGGCCGGCCGCGCCTGGTGTCCGTGGACGGCGTGGAGTTGCAGACGGCCGTCAACTACTTGCTGCACTTCCACTTGCTCACGCTCCTCCGCCCGGCGCTCCACGTGCAGCCGGCGGACCGGGACGTGCGGGTGGTGGTGGTCACGTGTGCGCTGCAGGCCATGGGCCAGGTGGCCCCGGACGACTTGCTCTGGGAGCGGCGCGCGTACCCGGCGGGCCAGCCGTGGCTCGTGTACGGCACGTCCAAGCTCTTGGTGGGCATGTTTGCGCGGCTGTTGCAGCGCGGCTTGAACGGCTACGAGCGGCCCGACAAGGCGCCGTGCAACGTGCGCGTGTGTGCGGTCAACCCCGGCTTGATGCGGACGCCGGCCACGCGCCGCTTCTTGTCCATGGGCTCCGTGTGGGGCCTCCTCGTCTACGTGCTCCTCTTCCCGGTGTGGTTTGTGTTCTTCAAGACCGCCTGGCAGGGCTGCCAGTCCGTGCTCTTTGCGCTCCTCTCGCCGGTCTTGGGCGCGCAGGACGGCGGCAACGTCATCCAGGAGTGCCGCATCGTCACCAAGGCCCGCCGCGAGTACTATGACTACGAGCTCCAGGACGCTGTGTTCGCCGAGACCGAGCGCTTGATCGCGCGCTTGGAGAAGCTGTCCGCGGCAGAGCGCAAGAAGCAGGAGAAGGCGCTGGGCCTTGACGCCGAGAAGGCGCGCCAGGCCGCCGCCAAGCAGCGCGACATCCACGAGAAGCCGGACTCCGAGGCCGACTTGGCGTACAAGCTCAGCTTGATGCGCAAGTCCATGGCGCTCCCCATGGGCGCGGACGCCCCGGGCTTGTTTGCCCACGACGGCCCCGCGGCTAAGGCCACGGGCTCTTCGGCGCGGGCGGCGGCCAAGCTGGCCAAGCTGGCCAGGCCCAAGTCAAAGTCGCGGAAGAGCTAGTTTGCCGGCCAAGCACCAAGGCTGCTGGGAGGCTCGTCCGTCTAGGCCGCGGAAGGGCAATTTCTTGGACGTGCCCATTTCTGTGCGCCGGTCGCCGAGCGCAGGACTGGGTGGTATGCGCGGTTTCGCCGCCGAGAAGTGGGCTGACAATGCCGAGTCCTCGCAAGGCTGGGGGTGGGTGCTTCACGGGGTAGCACACTGAATGCTCCTGCCTTGCCTTTGCAGTCAGCGGTGGTCGCGTGCAAGAGCATGCGCTGGGCTGGATAATGTAACCGCCCTCCTTCGTCTCTCGCTTCTTCGATCGTGCCTGTCGTCGACCACGACGTGAGCCACTCGAAGCCATGTGGCCTCGGCTGCAAGAGTCTTTGATGTGGACCTTGTCAGAGACCTCTGCGGTGAAATGATCCCGGTGGTTGGGGTAAATGGAATGTGATGTTCGGGGCACCCGGCATTACTTGTGTGGCTATAGGATAGCCGAAGCATTGTGTGGTTGCCAGCAACATAGGCAAGCCAACCGGAAAGAAATTTATAGAATCCGGCCCCGAGCACTAGTGTGTGGGAGCCAAGCCCAAAGCGTTTATATAATAGGTTGCACGATTTGGGTGAAAGCCGCGTGGTTTGCTTCCCGGCTTCCATGGCGGTGCTTGTGAGCGATGACAAAGGTATAGAGCAAATAGTGTCCGGGACAGAAGATGCATGCTCCGGTCCTTCTACCAAAGTCTCATTTCTGCTGCCACGCCAGCTCACCTGAAATTCACGTATGCCAATGGTTGTGGTGCGTTCTCAAAACGTGCATTTCAAATTCCGTTGTGTGAACGTTGCCCATATCCAATGGGCTCTACGTGTCATCAAGAAACACAAGTTGAGTCTGAAAAAATATACCTCACTGAATTATTTGCTGTCCATCAGAAGAATACTGCCTTGAATGACACCCAAGCTCTTATTCTCAAACAATATGGTGTTGCTGCTCCTGAGTTTCAGGTTAAAACGATTGTATACTATGTTGTGGAAGCAAACAATATAAATTTGAAACTATTCCAGTAGGAAATCGCGTTCTTGAAAACACGTTCTTGTAAAGCTCCTGCGTTCGGATTAACATGTATTTCACTTTGAGAAAGCACCATCGTATGCACGAATGTCATGTTCAGCATATACAACATGAAACAGACACCACACGAAAAAGGGCCTGGCGGCCTAGGTTCTGGAAACTGTGGATACTGTATCTGGGGATCTCGAAGGAACAAAAACGAGTCACTACAAATACAAGAATACCTCCCTGAGCTGGACAAGCCATGCCTTGCCATTCCAACCCGCGTGGCCCCAAGCTTTTTCTAAGGCAAGCAGCAGTATTCTGAACAGCCGGTCTTATTTCCAATGCCCCACGTGGTATCCCAGCCTTTTAGTACATTTACTCAATCCCAGGCACCTGCATGGGCCCATCCGTCAGCTCCATCAGAGAAAATCGGCGACCAAGAAACGGGCTTGTTTTACTACTGGAAATCCCGGTGGGAAATTGGATGACCATCTATGATGACCAGCTGGAAAATCCTGCGAATGGCTGCGGCAAAAAGCTCGCAGTCTCCCGAAAGTTGGGTTTTTCAATGATATCCAGATATGCCCTACTGAAGCGGGATTCGCGGCCCAAGGGAAATGACGAATGCACCGTTTTGTAGGATGGATCACGGTCTTAACGCTGGATTGTACATCCACAAGAATGGTGGAGGAGGGCTCTACCAGATTTGGTCAACCAAGAATGTGATTCCAGCGGGGCGACCAATTTCGCAACCGTTCCAAGAACCATCTGAGCAGCCATATGCAGCATGCTTCTGAGATGGTGAAGCAATAACTTTCGTAAAAGCCCGCCGATTGCAAAAAGCGAGAAAACAGAAACCGACAGATATCAGCGGGCTTCGATGCCAGACGAGCTCCGATCCGGCAAAAACGCCACCGATATCTGGAACTGCCAATATCCAGGACCATGCCAATAACGGTCCCGCCACGAAAACACCACCAGCATCCATCCATCCAAAGCTCCGCTAACAACCGAAGTTCCGCTAATAATCAGACCACCAATAACATCTATCAGTACCCAGATTTGCCAATATCCAAATTTTCCAGTATCCAAAGCTGTCAGTATCCAAAGCTGTCAATATCCAAATCCGCCAATATCCAAATCCGCCAATAATTAAATCCGCCAACACCCAAATCCCGCGAATCACCAAATCGCACCACACCAAAATCCCATCAGCACCCAAAATCCCATCAGCAAAAACCCCGCTTTTCACCGACCCCCCGACACCCAGATCGCACTGGTTTCCCATCCCCGCTATTTTCAAATCCCGCTGACTTCCAAATCCCGTGACCAGATATGTGCAGCGTGTCTCTGGTGCACCAACTAGCATCAATGCGCCGCCCGCTGATAAACGCTGATAACGCGGCGAATCAGAGCCGGCACGCCGATAGCCGGGTCCTGCACACAGGCCAATCTCTGCCCCCCCCTCCTTCCCAGCCCCCCCCCATTCCCGTCCAAGTCCGCCCCACCGCCTGAAGCGCCCGCCCGGCGCCGCGTCCAGCAGCCCCGGCCCGCGGCCGTCGGGCAGAATAGCACAAAAAGCGGGGGCGGGCGCCCAGCGCCAGGCGCGTCGCGTCACGTGACCCGCGCGCCGCCCGCCAGCCGCCAGAGTGATCGCATAATCACGCCTAATCACTTCTTTCTTCTGCCACCACCAGTCAAAAGCCCGGCGACCACTCCGCGCTGGCTGCCCCAAGTACCGCATTCCCCACCTATTCTTCCTGCCGCCTCATAAACCCAGCGACCCGTCTGGCCCGCCCTCTGTCCGTTTGCCTTTTCCAGATACCCGCCCTGGGCGCTCCCCTATTTCCGTTCTTGCCCCAGGACTGCAACCAGCAGAACCCGTAGCATCCAAGCGCCTTGGTCCCGGCTTGCTGTTTTTGTGTCACTCGCCGCCCCTGAGTACCAGCCGTCCCTCTTGCCGGCCACCCCTTTTGCCGGCCACCCCTATTGCCGGCCACCCCTGAATAGCCGCCGGCCACCCCTGAATAGCCGCCGGCCCTGAAACCCGCCGCCCCTAAAACCCGCCGCCCCCGAACGCACCCCGCACACCATGGACCCTCCGCGCCAGCCCGTCAGCTCCTTGACCAAGCTCTTCAGCGAAAACAACTCCGCCGCCACGTCCAACAGCGCGCTGCAGACCTCGTTGGACGCATACGTGCTTCCCGCGGGCGACGCCGGGCCGCTGCACGCGCCGTTCGGCGGCGCCAACGACTCCCAGCAAACCATCAGCGCCAGCAGCGGCACGCCCGCGGGCCTGGCCGTGCCCCTGGCCCCTGGGAGCGCGGCCGCGGCCATCCCCGGGAGCATATCGCCCACGCAGAAACCGCCCGTGGTGGTGCTGGGCGGCTTCGAGGCCTCGCCCCGCCACGCCGCCGCCGGGCGCCCGTTTGACGAGGCGTACCAGCCGGTCAGAGACATCGCCGCGCGCGTGCCCGGCGCCGCCAGCCCGCGGGTCAACCGCACCAACTCCGTGTCGCACACGTCGTTCTTCTCCACGGGGGGCTACGGCTCCGAGAGCTTGTCCTCGTCCATCCCCTACGGCGCGCCGGGCGGCCGGGGCGGGCAGCCGGGCTCCTTGGGCAGGCCGGGCCTGTACATGGCCAACTTCCCCAGCTCGTTGCAAATGACGCAGGCCGCGCTGGACCACGTCCCCAACTTGCCCAACGGGCAGCCGATCTCCTCGGTCAACTTCCAGTCGCCGCAGGTCAGCTCGCTGGCCATCGAGCCGCGCTTCGTCATCTCCAAGCAGCGCGTGGCCCAGGCCCAGGCCCAGGCCCAGGCCCAGGCGGGGCCCGTGTCCACCAGCGCACGCCTGGGCTCGCACTCCAGCCTCTCGTTCATGTTCGGCTCCAAAAAGTCCCAGAAGTCCAGCACGTCGTCCACGGACTTGGGCTCCTTGTACAACAACGCGCAGCCCGACAGCGTCTTCGCCATTTCGCCCGCCTCCACCTCCTCGCTCGAGTCCTCCTCCGCGGCGCTCAACATCTCCCGCCACAACTCGATGGCCAACTTGAAGCGCTTCTTCAAGAAGGGCAGCTCGTCTCCGTCGCAGCCCAGCGCCGTCAGCAACTTGTCCTCGTCCTTGCGCTCGAACAACATCATCTCCTCGGGCACTTCCCCGGCAGTCAGCCCCCACATGAACGGCTCCTTCTCGGCCCTGACGTTGAACCCAAGTGGGTCCGAGGCGTCCTACTCTCAGTCTCCGGGTGGATCGCTTGGGCCCGGCTCTCTGTCCTTCAGCAGGACCCCGTCCCTCAGACGTGCAAATGACAGGAGGGGCTCTGTTCTGGGCTTGATCAGCCAGCAACCCTTGCCCTTCTCCAAGCGATATAGCAAATTCGGCGAAACCCTCGGTGCGGGCGCGGGCGGTGCCGTGAAGCTCGTGAACAGGCTCCTGGACAAGAAAATCTTCGCTGTCAAGGAGTTCCGTGCAAAGTACCAAAACGAAACCAAGCGGGACTACGCCAAAAAGATCACCGGCGAGTACTGCATCGGCTCCACTTTGAAACACCCCAATATCATCGAGACTGTGGAGATTTGCTACGAGAACGACCGGATCTTGCAGGTGATGGAGTACTGCGACTTCGACTTGTTCGCCATCGTCATGTCAAACCAGATGTCCCGCGAGGAAATCGACTGTTGTTTTAAACAGGTCCTCTCGGGCATCAACTACTTGCATTCCATGGGCTTGGCTCATAGAGACTTGAAGCTCGACAACTGTGTGGTGGACTCTCGCGGCATTGTCAAGATCATTGACTTTGGCTCCGCGGTCGTCTTCTCCTACCCATTCACAAAAACTTTGATCGAGGCTCTGGGTGTGGTGGGGTCTGACCCGTATTTGGCCCCCGAAGTCTGTGTGTTCACTAAGTACGACCCAAGGCCGGTCGATGTGTGGTCGGTTGCGATCATCTACTGCTGCATGATGTTGAAGAAGTTTCCTTGGAAGGTCCCCAAGTTGGTCGATAATAGTTTCAAGTTGTTCGCCACGCGTGGAGAGTTCTCGCAGTTCAGTGAAGTCCTCATGAAGACTCCAGACCAAGGATCAGCCCTAGGGAACATGGAGAGCCTTGCTGAGGCGGTGAAGGAAATCGAAGACTCGCAGACAAGCGAAAATGCCGACGGTGTTGCGCACACGTCCAGTGAAACTGGAGCAGGCCGCTTGTTGTTGGCGTTGCCCGAGGATTGTCGTCCTTTGATCGCACGGATGGTGGAACTAGCCCCTGCGTGCCGTATTTCGGTTGAGGACTGTTTCAACGACCCTTGGTTGAAGAGCGTGCACATGTGCTCGGTTGAAGAACGAGTCAATACCGACGGCACGTTGCACTACCAGGTCTTCAAGGGTTCAGACCACGAGCACACGACCGTTGATCAGTCAAAGGCTCACATCGCCGCATTTGAAAAGAAGAAGAAGTAACTCATAAAACCACGTCGCATGAAGGTTTAGACATTCAGAGTTTTAATGTACTGCACCGCATAACTGGAAACCATTCGGTCCAGAAAAAAAGTCACGACTTGAATGTTCATTTCGACTATGTACATTAACTATATTACAAGATCTCGACCCCCGCCTCAAGGTGTCACCAGCACACCCACAGCCTTGGCCGTCAGAATGACAGCGCCGCAGATCGCCTTCAAGTCGACATTCTTGTGTCTTTCGTCGGTCTTCTTGATCTTGGCGATCTCATACACGTGCTTCAAGGAAATGGTGCCTACGATATTCTGCGTGGGCTTGTCGCTGCCCTTTTTGGCGTTGGCCGCCTTCAACAAAAGCCAGGATGTTGGGGGAGATTTCATCTCGAAATTAAAGCTTCTGTCAGGCTTGATGGTCAAAAGAACGGGGATGGGCGTGCCGGGGTTATAATGGGCCGTTCTAGCATTGAACTCTTTGCAGAAATCGATGGCCTTCACACCCTTGGAACCCAAGGCTGGGCCAACTGGAGGGGCTGGGGCGGCCTGCCCTGCCCCCACAATCAATTTCACCATGACATTTTTGGCTGACATATTATTGCTTAGATTCGGTGTGATTTCACAGGTGTGGAGCTGAAAATGTTAGTTTCCACCCAGAAAAATTCTGGTCCTCGTGCACCCGTACACCATGGTGAATCAGCCAGGGTAATGTCTATCCTGAACTCTAGCAAGCAGATAGATGGAAGGATGCCCAGGCTTTACTTATCTTTTTTAAGAAAGTAGTCGGGACTAGTTAGAATTCGGGCGTTTCTTTTTCATGCGTTGTGTGGTTCTTGTGGTGATCAAGGCTCTGTTGTCACTTAAAACCAATACTCAAGGCAACAGGGTCGAAAGCGCGAGAAATCAAGAAACACTAGCTTATCTTATCAAGGACAGAAATGGTCCATAGTAATTACGAACAGAATGATATTGGAATACACTGGTTTGCCCACGCTGGGATTGACCGTGGTCACGTGAGGCATGACCAACTCACTGAATACCACTGGCAATTCTCAGATCGAATTTTGCCCGTTCACATCGGCTCCACTGCCCATGAGCAAATTAGAAATTAGATGAAGATTATGTGACTGCAACTGTGTAAAAAAAAAAAGATGAAGTCATGCTGCTGCTTCAATAGAAGTAAATAGCCCTGGCAACCTCATGCCACGGCCCCAAAAATATAGAATGGATTCCCAAAGACCTAGGCCAAGTCCTCAGTGAACCTCAGCCGTGAGTTGTTACTGTGATGCTCTCCTGCCCAAAACTGGTGGGGATCTGCATGGAGTAGGAGGTCGTCGTCCGTGGCATACTCCGAAGACTTGTCGCTCCCGGCCAAGGAGCTCAGCGCATCATTTTCCTCTGTGGGGTAAGGGGCCTCTCCCGGCATGGGAGATGCGCCATCATGCTCCTGGTCGCCCTCATGCATGGTCTTCATGAAGGGAACAACCATGGAGTTGAAACGAGAATTCCCTTGTCGCGGAGTTTCATTGGCCGAGTTGAACCCTGAACTATTGTGGCCCGTGTTGCTCCCCGTGGAGCGGAATATAGAGTCCAAATTGTTGCTGTTTGTGACCCCGCGATACTCGAAATCGTTGTTGTCGCCGGCGTCGGTTGCAGCGCCCGCGCCCACCGATGCTGATCTGACGTTGACCTGGTTTTCAAGGCCGTTGTACGTAGACACACCTCCTCCAGTGTTCGCGGTGCTGCCCTTGGCACCGAAAAGCTTCAAGAAGCCGGTGCTTTTCTCGTTGTCAGAGCCCAAGGCCTCATCGGCAAAATCAGGCAGCTGATTGGTCACCTTCTTTTTCCGTTTCTTCAAGAAGACAAGCAAGGCGAACAAACCTATTAGAAGAGCGCCCCCCACGGCGCCCACCACACCACCAATGATTTTTGCATTTTCCAGCGACACGGACGAACTGCTGCTAGAACTCAGCGAAGATGCTGTGGTTGGGATGGTGATGAGCGTGGTGATGGTGGTATCCGGCAAGACACTGATTGTGGACACGTAGTACCCACTGGTGGACGAAGATGCCTCTGTTATAGATGGTGCCGACGATGAGAAAGAGCTTGTAGCAGACGAGGTCGGTGTTTGTGAGCTCTCGCTGGATGAGGTCCGCAGCGCAAGATCCGAAGAGCGAGAGCGAGAAGATGCCGAGAGACTCAGCGAGCTAGAAAGCTCGCTGGAAGAGGCTGTTTCCGTCGAGGACGACACCGAGCTTGTCCATGATGAAGATAGCGTCAGAGAGAATATGGCTGAAGAAGCCAGGGGAACTGGCCCCAGTGATGACTGCTGCAATGACGATGATGTCTGGAGGATCGATGACGACGACGACAACAACGACAACGAAGACGACGACGACGACGACGACGACAATAGCAACGACGATTGCGAGGGCGATGATGTCGATTGTGGTGATGATGACAGGGATGCAACCAAAGACGAAAGAGCGGCTGATTCTGGCAGAAATGCAGAGGAAGATTCCTGGGGAAGCGGTTCCGAGCTCACGGACGACGGAGACGATATGGCCGCCGGCAGGGTTTGTGTCGACGAAAGGAGCCCTGGATCCGAGGAAAATGACGCCAAGACGGACGTGGGTGTGTTTTCGGCGCTCGAACTGGGCGACTCAAACTGAACGGAAGGAGTCTGAGACAGGCCAAGGACGCTTGAAAGCGCCGTGTTGACCACCGAGTCTGCAGGGGCCTCTGGCAGCAGCTGTTGCAGCACCAAAGACATTTCCAATGACGAAGATGTAGTGGTGAGGCCTGAAGAAATAGGCGCGGAAACCAACGGCGACGCTAAGGAGACAACCGTGGTGGGCGCTTGCGTATTGGGTGAGGCAGACAATGCTGAGGTGATTTGCGTCGGCGTGGAAACAATCGATTCAGACGAGCGTGTGGCTAGAAGAAAGCTGAAGTTCCCCGATGCCGACTGATTTTCAAGCCCGCTCATGTTCCAAGAATAGTCGAGGGTTCGGAAGATCTGGGCGGCTGTGTGCAGGCAGAAAAGTGGCCAGCTTCAGAGGCGTACGGGCTGGGCTGTGCGGGCCGTGTTTGTCGTTTGCGGCTTCGAAAAACAGGCTCCGTGTTTCTGGCGGCGAGTTGAATGGACAAAGAACCCACTAGTTTGTATCGAAACGCAGGTGGTTTAGGGTTTACCCCCCGACACGACGGGGGCTTATTCGTTGGGATGGGCCGTCCACACAGGCGCGCAAGCTAAATTAAGCTGTGTGAGAAATGCCGTAAGCGAGTCCACAGGACCGGGCCGCAACTCGGTGTGCAGTGCGGTGTGCAGCGAAAGTTGGTGCCAAGCATACTTGGAACACCACTGGGAGAACCCATGAGTGTTGGTCATCACTCAGCTATGGTCTTTCTCCAAATGTTGGTAATTGGGCCCAGGCTGGATCCGCGCCCTAGCCACAATGGTGAAGCAGCTTCGGCGGCCGGGCAGCACGGGCCAGTTCAAGCCTTGGGTGCAGGTACCAATGGCTTCTGTCAACTAGCACCGTCAGGCTTGTTCGTATAAAGTATTGTCGTTCCTAGCTCGCGGCCCTGCAGGAAAGAGGGCAGGGGTCTTTGCGGGAGCCTTGTTTCGGGCACACCGAGACTAGAAACACTGACATCACAGGGTCATGGGCAGGGCTCCGGCAGCCAAAGGCAAGCGGCGGGCCAAGAAAAGACACCGGGCTCCCACAAAAAAGTGGCGGATCAGAGCAGCTTCGGGTGAGGCCAGTCATTATTCTTTCCATGCCCTGCACCGCAGCCAGCCAGTGCGCAGTGTGGGCTAAACAACAGGACTGGGGGGGGTCACGATTTTCCAGCCGGATCATATTGCAAGAGCCATGTTCCTGGTGTTTGGGGAGTCCAGTGTGTTTCTGGGGCTGAGACAGGCCCCCGCACCCCCAAAAGACCCGGAGACGAAGCTACTCGTACAATTCAGTCTGTGGCTAAAAAAGAAAAAGAAAAAAAAAAGGTTCTTTTGCCGTGCCCTCGGCGCGCGCCAACTCCTTGTTGCCCCGAGCTCCAACTCGAGGTGCGCATAGCAAGAGAGCATCACTCGTCCCAGGGGGAACGCCCCGCGTGGGAGGTCAGGAAACACGCCGTCTCGTCCACCATTCAAAGAAGTAGCACGTGTAGTATGCAACGATTTCGGGGCGCCAGTAGAAAGTAGGGCGGGCAGCCAGACGCCCCTCGCAGACAGACGGCCGACGCGGTGGCCCGACACCGGTCCGTACGACGAAACCGACGCCGCTTCGTATAATAGGTCCCGCCAACATGATATCCGCTGACATGAAATCAGTGGACATGATATCCGCCAACATGATATCCGCTGACATGAAATCCGCCGACATGATATCCGCCGAATGAAATCAGTCGACATCGCACCATGCCACGAAACCCGCCGCCACCGCTCCGTGCAACGAGTCCCGCCGCCACCGCGTCTACTGGGTTTCCAACGCCTGGAAGCCCTTCCCGCTGACCACGCCCATCCAGTTGTCGCAGCCTCTCCTCCAGCACACGGTGTTGACTTCATAGTCCGCGGAGTACGCGAGCACCGGGGTGTCAATGACCACCTTGCTGTCGGCCGCAGGCCTGTGCCCCGTTCTGCCGCTGCAGTCCCAGACCAAGGCCTGGCAATCGTCGCCGCCCGTGGCAAGCAAGTTCGCCGTCGGGTGCCACTGGAGCAGGTTGATGGGGGCGGAGCTCTGTCCGTCGAACAGCCCGTCGATGGTGACCACGGGCACGCCGGGCATGCGCAAGTCGATGATGAGCACCTGGTTCAGATTCACGCCCACGGTGGCCAAGTGGTGCTGGTCCGCGCAGGACGCCAGGAGCCGGAGAAGCGCCTGCGGGTTGTACTGCGCGGACGCCGCGGGCGAGTCCGCCGCGGGCGGCGCCGGCCCCGTGGGCTCGTAGATGATGGTGGAGTGCTCCAACGAGCGGAGGTCGAACGCGCGCATGGACCCGTCGTTGGACACGCTGGCAAACACGTTGGTGCTCATGTGGAGGAACTTGACGTCGAAGACCTCCAGGTCGTGCGCAATCAACTGTGTCTTGACGTGGGCCGTGTCGTGGCTGCCCGCGGCGTGGGAGCGGGACAAGTCCCACACCGTGCACGTGGTGTCCACCGACAGCGTGATGACGATGGAGGGGTCCGCGGCGTTCCAGTCGAAGGACGTGACGGGCGGGAACGTGTTGATGTCGTGCGCCGCCGCGCCGTTGCCGCCGCCGCTGGCGGCGTTGGCCGTCGAGTTGTTGGCAAGCATGTGCGTCTGCACCAACGCCGGCTCGCCGTAGTCCAGCCCGAGCTTGTAGAGCCGCAACACTTCCGAGGACACCGCGAGCCGCTCGTGGCCGTGCGGCTCCCACTGGAGGGCCGTTGCCGGGTAGTCCACCAGCGTCTCGGCGACGCACGCAAAGTCAAACGTGGAGCCGCGGGCACTGCTGCCGGCGCCGCCCGGGGCGCCGAGTTCCCTGCCGGCCGGGCTGGCGTTCCGGCTGCCCGGGCCTAGGTTGCTGTCGCCCGGGCCTAGGTTGCTGTCGCCCGGGCCTAGGTTGCTGTCGCCCGCTCTGTCGCGGTCGGCCCTGCCGCTCACGATCTGGATGCGGTTCTGGAAACCCTCCCGGAACAGGCCCAAGGCCACGAGCTCGCCGGCGGCGCCGTGCGTCCAGTCGGCACAGAAAAGCGGGTGTTGTGACGTGTAGCACGAGGGGCGGGCCTCGGCGGGGGCGTGCTGCAAATACGGCTCGCTGCCCAAGGAGTATTCGCTGGGCCGGGCAAACCTCAGGAGGGGCTGGAGCGGGGGCTTGGCGAGCGCCGGGATTCCCGAAATGGACATGCGCTTGCTGCGCAGCGTATTCCAGTCCATGGTGCCGAAATCGGGGGGATTGGGGGTTTTTGTGTGGATTTGCAGCAAGGAAAAAGAGGAGTTATGAGAGGTTGGTAGCCGCTGGTGCGGTGCTTAAGACACCGCGGCGCGCCAGGCCGGGACGTGCGGCTCTGTGTGCAGGACGCTGCGGCTGGGGTAGTGGGAGGGCCTGGCTGGTGTCTTGTGGGCTTTATTTTGAGATGTGATTTTGGATTGAGTTCTTGAAGCTGTGGGATAGTGCTGTATTTTGATCTCGGTCTTTTGGGCTGTGCTTTTGGATTTTTGTTCTTTTAAGCTGTGCTTTTGGATCTCCGTCTTTTAGGCTGTGCTTTTAGATACCTGTTCTTTTAAGCTGTGCTTTTGGATCTCCGTCTTTTAAGCTGTACTTTTGGATCTCGGTCTTTTAGGCGGTACTTTTAAACTTCTACCTTTTAGGTTGCGCTGGGGATCTCTTTCTTTCATGCTTTATCTTGCAGCGGTCTTTCTAGGCCTTATTTGGGAATGTGATTTTGGATTGTAGTATCAAAGTGTCTTTTTGGGCTGTGTTTGGATCCCTCTTTAGGACTATATTTTAAAGTGTGTTTTTGGACTGTGATTTTGGGCTGTTTTGTAGCTTGTATCATTGGAGTGTGTTTTTGGGCTGTATTTTAGAAGCTGTGGTTTTAGCCTGTATTTCTATATATCTGCCTTTTAGGTTGCGCTTGTGGATCTCTTTCCTTCATGCTTTGTTTTGCAGCTGTATTTTAAGGCTTTATTATGGAGCCGTGTTTTTGGATTGCAATATCAAAGTGTGTTTTTGGGCTGGGTTTGTGGAGCTGTATTCTTAGCCGGTGTTTTGAAACTGTGCTTTTGGAACGTCTTTTTGAAGCTGTGTTTGGAATGTCTTATTAAAGTGTATTTCGGGCTGCATTTTTGAAGCTGTGTTTTTGGAGCTGTCTTTTAAACCTATATCATTAAAGTGTTTTTGGGCTGTGTTTTTGGGTTCCTGTCTTTACCAATTCCTCCCGACTCCAGCGTTATTTAGTCTTTCGTCGAACGAGCAATTAGATTTGCCGCAATGCCATCTCTCTGCCTTTTTTTAATGAAAAAAAAGTGCCACTCCGAGGAATGGAACGTGCATTCGACTGTGTTCATTCATGACAATTACCAAATCGAACTCGTACTTCTCCACATCCAAGTAAGTACACACGTTTGCTCTCACCGTTAGCCGTTTCTAATGCAGTAAGCCCTGCTTTATATGTCTTGAAATACGACGTGTCGTTTAGTAAATGTGCGTCACTTCCAGCGTCATAGATGAACCTTACAAGTGTGAGATAAACAGCAGTTGTCCTATTCGACGCAGTGTTCTCATTTCTCAACTGAAAACATTGTGCTTTCCTGTAAACTACCTTGTGGCAGTGATGACAGGAAATTATTTTGTCTTTTGGTGTCTGTCTTCTTGGCTATTTTTGAATCTCTGTATTTTTAGCGTGTGTTTTCGAATCTCTGTCTGTTTAGGCCGTGCATTCAAAAATGTGCCGTATTATGCTGTATTCTAGCACCCTTTTGCCTGCAAAGTTCTGGATCTTCATTATTGGTGTCATCCGCTGGCTTTTTTTTGCTCCGTCGTTTGATGTATTTGGCTCGGTGTTTGATGCGTTTTGCTTTGAAGTCCATTGTACTTTGGTTCAGGGCTTGATGTATTTTGCTGAATTGTGGCATCTTGACTTCGTTTGAAGCTTTTGGCTTTGACGTTCGATTTCTGCTGGATTGCTGCAACCTACTTTGATGTGTTTTGTGTTTTGGCTTGTAGTCTGTTGTAGTTGATCAATTGTTGCCTTTTGAAGTCCGTTCAACCTTGCTCCAAAGTTTATGCATCTTGCTCTGTGGTTTAGTGTGTTTCCCAATTGCTGCATCTCGCTTTGAAGTGGATTTGTTTTGCTCAAAATCTTTCTTCGTATCATTGAGTTTCTCTTCCGTCGTATTGTGCTGTCCCTCTTCATAATCCCGGTGTCAGTTGCTTCCTCATCTTATGCATTTCCGTTATTTGTTGCATGTCTATACTTCGTGATTTGATCATTCGTTGCATCTTTCTCTGTCCTCTTGCATCTTTTTACCTCTTAGTCTGCTGAACATCCTTATGAATCCGTTTGCTACCTTTTATTTTTGGTTTTTCGGTTTTTCTGTCCCGCTTTCCCTGCTTTCCTTTTTTTTCAACGTAGTGCCATTGGGGCCTATTGTTCTCAAGCCTTCTTATGGGATCGGGATGTGGCCTCAACTAAGATCATTCTAAAGCTGCCCATATTTTCCATTCAATATTGCCATCATATGGCGAACATACATCTCTTTTGCCCTCCTTGGGCACTAGCACGAACGCCGTGTTATCGGCCTATGAAAGTCTGTTCATGCTACCCCCCTCTGTTTATCCATGAGAACCATTCGTCTTGAACAAATTACTTTTCCAAATCCCATAAATCCACCGGCCTGGTTTCCCTCGTTATTCGAGGGTCTCTACATGTTCTCTTACTTTTCTTGCACCCAGAAAAAATTTAATCGAATACCGTGCAAGAAAAAAAATCACAGCTCATGGTTTCAAATCCAATGTGGTCCCCTTACAAGCTCCATAACTTCTGTCTTGTGCACACAATCGAACTTCTCCAAAATTGTCAAATGTTTTAATGAAATTTGCGGGCAAAGCTTCCAGGGGTGCTTTGGTGTAGGGTACCTGTGATGAAATCCAAGTTTCGCACCCATTTTCATCATGTTCCAGCGGAACTGAGCAACGACCAAAAGTCTGGAGCAAGACCCATCAAACTGAAAGCAACCACAGCGAATAAGATCGCCTCTACATTCTCAAGTCAAAAAGCTCGAAATATAACACGATATTCTCCTGCCAAAAAGAAGAGAAGTGGCACGATCCTCGGGTGATTTGGAGTCTGCCATATTACAGGTCTGTTTATATGGTGGGCCCGAGACAGATTTGCAAAGACTCTCCGATTCGGCACAGACTGATAATACGGATATACCTTCAAACTTGGAGATTCAGGGACGGTTGGAAACACCCAGGCTTCATCTTTCTATACCCTTTTTGGTCGCATCTCATTCTGCATTGCAACGGAAAGTTCTTTCAACATGGGACTCTAGACCGGAGCCATTCTGAGACCAAACACTGAAAGACTATTGATGTATAAGTAGATTGAGGTTCTTATTCGTATATGGTCCTTCAAGTAGTTCCTTACGTCTGTTGCTGAACGCCGACCAACATAATGCTAAATCTTCCGTGCCCTGTACAGGGCTATTCTTCTATTAATCTCTAGTCTTTCCTTCCATGGTCCTAGAATTCCATAATTTACACTGATAAATATTCAAAACGCTTACTCCTCGGCAAGATCTTCGACCGAAGGACAGGTGCAGATCAAGTTCATGTCACCGTAGGTGTCGTCCAACCGGGCAACCGAGGGCCAGCACTTGCTCTTCTTCAATTCAGGAAGAGGGTACGCGGCTTGCTCACGCGAGTATCCTCTTGCTTGCCACTCCTCCTGAGAAGTGGAGATCACATCCTCGAGCGAATGAGGGGCGTTCTTCAACACCTTCCCTAAAGGCTCGCCCTTTGCGTGAGCATCGATTTCCTTCCGGATCGACAACATGGCCTCGACAAAACGGTCCAACTCCTCCAAGTTCTCAGACTCGGTAGGCTCGATCATCAAAGTGCCGCTAACAGGGAACGACATTGTGGGGGCGTGGAAACCGTAATCCTGCAAACGCTTCGCGACATCAATCGCCTCAATGCCAATGGCCTTGAACTCACGCAAGTCAATGATGAACTCGTGGCCACAGTGCTTGGTGCCCTCCTCTTTCGAGGCAGTGGCATCGATGAACATAACGCTGTAAGAGTCCTGCAAGCGAGTCAACATGTAGTTGGCATTCAAGATGGCGAGACTCGAGGCGTAAGGCAACGCCTTGGCGCCCAACATCTTGATGTACGAGTACGACACGGGGATCACCGCAGCTGAGCCGAATGGCGCAGAGTTCACTGCCTCGATGGACTCAGAGGTGGCATGTGGAGTATCCACAAACGGATGTGCGGGCAAGTAAGGAATGAGGCGTTCAGCAACACAAACAGGGCCTTGGCCTGGTCCACCTCCACCATGAGACAAAGCAAAGGTCTTGTGGATATTCAAGTGGCAAACATCGGCACCCAAGTCGCCGGGAGAGGTGAGCCCGACCTGAGCGTTCATGTTGGCACCGTCCAAATACACAAGTCCGCCATTTTCGTGGACAATGTCGATGGACTGGCGCACACCAGGCTCAAACAAGCCGTAAGTGGAAGGATATGTGAGCATAATGGCACACAAGTTGTCTTTATGCTTCTCGGCCTTAATTTTCAACTCTTCGACGTCAATCAGACCGTTCTCCAAACACTTGACGGGAACAACCTTGAGGCCACACATGGCAGCAGAAGCCGGGTTGGTGCCGTGGGCGGAAACAGGAATCAAGCACACGTTTCTCTTTTCGTACTCGCCGTGTGCCTTGAAGTATTCACGGATCAACGACAAGCCCGTGTACTCACCTTGGGCGCCCGAGTTAGGCATGAGTGTGGTGGCGGCAAAGCCAGTGATGTCGTTCAAGTCTTTCTCGAACTCGGCAATCATCGCCTTGTAACCCAAAGCCTGGTTGGTTGGGGCGAATGGGTGGATTTGGGAGAAGCCGGGCATAGACAATGATTGCATCTCCACAGTTGCGTTCAACTTCATGGTGCACGAGCCCAAAGGAATCATGGAGTTGGCCAAGGACAAGTCCTTGGTCTGCAACAAGTGCAAGTAACGCAACATAGATGTTTCAGAGTGGTGCGAGTTGAAAACCTCGTTGGGGAGGATCGCGTCCGTTCTGAGCAAGTGTTCAGGCAAGCAGGGCAAGTCATCAGGCAACGAAATACCGGACTTTCCGGTGAAGAGCACCACGAGGCTCTCCAAGTCGGCCTGCGTGACGGTCTCGTCAAATGTGAGGGAGACGGTGGACGCGTCGACCTTGAATAAGTTAATGTTGTAGTTGTCCAATGCCAGCTGCAAGACATTGTCGGCCGAGACGCCCTCAAGGTTGATGGTCAAGGTGTCGAAAAACGAGTTGCTGGCGAGGGTGTGTGGGGAGCTGGTCTCGATGATATCCGCGAGCACACGAGTGTACCCGTAGACTCTGGAGGCAATGTTCTTCAAGCCCTGCGGACCATGGTAGACGGCGTACATGGCGGCCATGTTGGCGAGCAAGGCCTGGGCCGTGCAAATGTTGGAGGTGGCTTTTTCACGCTTGATGTGCTGCTCACGGGTCTGCAAAGCCAAACGCAAAGCGGGCTTGCCCAAGCGGTCCTTGGACACGCCGACGATTCTGCCAGGCATCTTACGGGAGAACTTCTGGGTGGTGGCGAAGAAGGCCGCATGAGGTCCGCCGTAGCCGAAAGGCACGCCGAAGCGCTGGGAGTTGCCCAAGGCGATGTCTGCACCGATCTCCGAGGGTGGCTTCAAGAGGGTCAATGCGAGCAAGTCCGTGGCCACGGCAAACAAGCCCTTCAGCTTGGAGTGGATGACCTCGCCGACGGCCGAGAAGTCATGGAGCAGGCCGTCGGTGGCTGGGTACTGGACCAAGGCACCGCACACGGTGGCGGCCATGTCGTCGAGCTGCGCCACGCCCTCAGGGGTCGACAAGGGGAGCACGGCGATGCGCAAGCCGATGTTGGCCGCACGCGAGCGGAGCACCGCAAGCGTCTGCGGGTGCACGTTGGCGTCCACCGCGTAGACGTGTTTCTTGCCGCGCAGGTTGTGGAAGGACATGGCCATGGCCTCGGCCGCGGCCGTGCCCTCGTCCAAAAGCGACGCGTTGGCCATGTCCAAGCCGGTGAGCGAGCACACCATGGTCTGGTAGTTGAGCAAGGACTCCAAGCGGCCCTGCGAGATCTCCGGCTGGTAGGGCGTGTACGACGTGTACCACTCGGGCAGCTCGAGCAAGTTGCGCTGGATCACGGGCGGCACGTGCGTGCCGGCGTAGCCCTTGCCGATGAACGACTTGGCGATCCGGTTCTGCAGCGCCAAGCCGTGCAAGTGCTCGAGCATGCTCAGCTCCGTGTAGCCCTCCTGCGGCTCGACCTTCAAGGGCCGCTTGGCCAACACGTGCGGGGGGATCGCGGCGGTGAGGAACGCGTCGAGATCCGTGTAGCCGAGCGCACCCAACATGTGCTGCACATCCTGCGGCGTGGGGCCAAAGTGCCGGCGGGCAAACGTGTCGAGCTTGTCGTAGCCGACGGTTTGGGCGGGGTCGTATACGCGCGCGTAGTTGGCGCTCAGCGTGTCTGCCTTTGTGGCCAAGCGCCGGGCCGCGAAAACGCGGGGATTAGCCGCCGGCGATTTTTGCGACTGGTGTTGTAAAAGCGACGCGGCCGTGGGAGATACCCTGGCACTGGTGGTCAAAGTCCGTGAGGCACGGAGGAGGTGGCTGAGGGCCTGTCCGCGGCAAGCCAAACGGGACATTGGGAGGGGATGTGTGGGTGAGGAGCTGCAAAAACGCCGGGGTGTGTGAGCAGGAAAAAACGGCAGATTTTGGGGAAAAAAGAGTGGGTGGGAGTGGCAGCCGCCAGCCCTTTATCTAATTTTTTGCAGTCACAGGCGCAGTCAGCAAAGGGTTCCGGGAAGCCGCGCCTGACTCGGCCCGCGGCGCACGTGACACCCCGCGGCCGCACGCGGCACCCCTCGAACTAAGCGAAAAAAGATATACTCCCACGCGCCCTGGGAGAGTATGGGCGTACCCCAAAAACGGAGGGGGAGTACAAGACTTTGGGCACACGTGTTTGTGAACGCTGGGAATTAGAAAAAGGAGGCTGTAATTTTGGGTGGGTCCGGGAGGGACGCGGTCACGTGCACACGCCCCGGGGTCGGCTGCGCGCGTGCCCACACGGGCGCTTAACAAAATAGGCGATACGTCAACAACACCCGGAAAGTGAACAATGCCAGAAAAGTGAACAAGGTTTAAAAAGCGAGCAAGGCCCAAAAAAGCGAAATTAGGCGAAATCCGGGCAGACGTGCGGGGCCGGTCCAGGTCGGAAGACCTCAGGTCCGCGCGGTGGTCGCCGGGCGGCTGACTCGGACAGACGGCGCGCAGTGTGCAGGTCCGAGCGTGTGTTTCTGACTCTGCTGCGGGTGTATCTCCAGCAACAGCGGTTATGAGAACCTGCAGACCTAATCTGCGGAGACTCGGCCCCGGCTCGCCCAAATGAAACGTGGCTTGTGGCAAGATCGGAGAGTCGGCCTGGAGATAAAGTCGGGATTTTCTCTTTGACTTTGATGGAACCGCTTGCCACAGAAACCAGAAATGTATTGGGTCCGGGGCATCTGTCCTGTATGGAAGCCGCAATGGCCCGCAGAGGTTTCGATCTAGAGGACGCCCACAAGGTGGTTTGCTTTGGTTTCTTGGGATTTGTTGACGAGCGCCGCTGGGGCATGTAGAAAGCAATGGTGACAATTCTGCTTCAGAAGCTATAGCAACTCTGCTTTTTTTTTCTCTTTCTTTTTTTTTTCTTTTTATTTTTCTATTTTTTTTTTTTTCAATGTTCATCAAACATTATAGTACATTGATTATGCTGTGTTGATGGACAGTGCGCTCGGAATCAGACATAATACCGCCACTAAACTGCGAGGAAAGCATCAGCCCCACGATTGAGTGAAATTGCTGGTGGAGCAGGTTCAGTAAAAACACTCTTTAGAGTTGGCTACAAAATCTATCATTGCGCGTGTCCATTCCATCCCATGAATATCGCAAGATTCCGATGGTGGACTCATAGACTGTGCGCCCGATATTGAGGTGTACTAATACCAGTGCGTATCGAATAAGGCGTCACGTACGATTGAGTAAAAATGAAGACAAAGCAGGCACTCAGGGGAAATTAATCATTACAATGAAAAACATTGGAATCCCGCCTACCCAAAATCGTAATATGATTATAATAGAAATATCAGACATTGTGCCCGACAGACGTGTGCTCGATATGGGCATAGTAGCTGGATGTATCGGGTAAACCACCACTCATACAAAGTGACCAAGTACCAAGTGAAACAGATTTCTAAGAGATACAATTGCGTCTGCAGCACTTTGAAACCGTTCTCACATAGTTTGATTCTGTCAGCTCAATAGACCGGTTTTTTATTATAGTTGGCTCGATAGACTAGTTTACTCAATGAAACAGTCTAACTATTATAATGTGTGCAATAAACTGGTACGACTATTGTCTTGTTAGTTCAATATGCTGGTTTGATGATTATAGTCAGCTCAATAAATTGGTTTGACAATTATAGTAGCTCGATGAACTGGTTTGACAGTAAGAGTAGCTGGACTGGTTTGACAATTATAGTAGCTCGATAGACTGTGCTCGGTATCAGAAACAAAACGGTGCCACCAATTACCAGTGAAGCGCCACCCATATGACTAGACCAAGTATCAAATGGTGCAGATTTAAAAGCATAGATAGAAAGAAACAACACCTTCGAGTCCCAACAAATTTACACCGTGAGACCATCGTGTAATGACTATATGCTCGAATCAGTCGATATGAGGTTATAGGCATGTAGTGGGTGTCTCCATAACAAGCAAATTCAACTCTTGCAAAGCAGTATATAGCCCGAAAAAAGTAAAGTAGGTATACTTGTAGCAGATGCTTTTTTAGCTAGGCTCTTCGGGAATATCTGCAAACTATCGACATTGGAGCCAATGCGTCCTGCCAGTCCTCGAACACTGTTCATCCCATGAACGTCCAAATCCAGGTGCAGCCAACAAATCTGTCTGATAAGTCATCACTTCCCTCAGTCAATGAAAGCTCCACCGGCTATCCATGACTGCTTTTCTGACCCCGGATCTCCAATTTAAATTATTACATAGCACAGTTTCCTGAAAACTGCCAAGAGGGTATCATTTCTGAGACCCCATGACAACTGGATAAATTTGTACACACCAGTGAAGTCAGATATTCTGCCGACATTTACATGGAGTTCATCAATATGGTGATTTAGATGCTTGCTCCATTTCCGGGTTTATTGCCTGCTTTGAGTAAACCCAGAGCCTCGTTTCTCAAAATCAGATTCAGAACAGTGACCTGGAATTTCGCCATATCAGAACTCAACAAGATCCCGGGTACTCCGAATGTTCTGTACTCGAGTCCCGTCCCCAAGGATCAAAAGTCTCAGGACAACAAACACAGCACGCTAAAACCACGCCACACCACCATGCAGCAGTCTACAGCTCTTAGTTTGATACAGGCTTGAGGATTACGATATTTAAATACTTAATCACGAGTCAGCTTACTTCTTGGCAGCCTTTTGGGCAGCCTTGGTAACCTTACCGGCCTTGTCGGACTTCTCGACAGCCTTGATGACACCGACGGCGACAGTTTGTCTCATGTCTCTGACAGCGAATCTACCCAAAGGTGGGTAGTCAGTGAAAGCCTCAACACACATTGGCTTGGTTGGGACCATCTTGACAATAGCGGCGTCACCGGACTTGACGAACTTAGGCTCGGACTCCAAGGACTTACCAGTTCTTCTGTCGATCTTCTCCAACAAGGTGTCGAACTTGCAAGCAATGTGGGCAGTGTGACAGTCCAAGACTGGGGAGTAACCGGAGGAGATTTGACCTGGGTGGTTCAAGACAATGACCTGAGCGGTGAAAGAAGCGGCACCCTTTGGTGGGTCCTGCTTGGAGTCACCACAGACGTTACCTCTTCTGATCTCCTTGACGGAGACGTTCTTGACGTTGAAACCAACGTTGTCACCTGGGAGACCCTCGACCAATTGCTCGTGGTGCATCTCGACGGACTTGACCTCAGTGGTGACACCAGCTGGGGCGAAGGTGACGACCATACCGGCCTTGATGACACCGGTCTCGACTCTGCCGACTGGCACCGTTCCGATACCACCGATCTTGTAGACATCTTGCAATGGCAATCTCAAGGCCTTGTCGGTTGGTCTCGAAGGTGGCTCAATGGCGTCAATGGCCTCCAACAAGGTCTTACCGGTGGACTTACCGGCCTTGGTCTCCTTCTCCCATCCCTTGTACCAAGGACAGTTGGTAGAGGCCTCAATCATGTTGTCACCGTTCCAACCAGAAATTGGGACGAATGGCACAGTCTTAGGGTTGTAACCGACCTTCTTGACGAAGTTAGAGGTCTCCTTGATGATCTCCTCGAATCTGTTCTTGTCCCACTTGACGGAGTCCATCTTGTTGACAGCAACAATCAATTGTCTGACACCCAAGGTGTAAGCCAACAAAGCGTGCTCTCTGGTCTGACCGTCCTTGGAGATACCAGCCTCGAACTCACCGACACCACCGGCGATAATCAAGATAGCACAGTCAGCCTGGGAAGTACCAGTGATCATGTTCTTGATGAAATCTCTGTGACCTGGGGCGTCAATGACAGTGACGTGGTACTTTGGAGTCTCGAACTTCCACAAAGCAATGTCAATGGTGATACCTCTCTCTCTCTCGGCCTTCAACTTGTCCAAGACCCAAGCGTACTTGAAAGAACCCTTACCCAACTCAGCGGCCTCCTTCTCGAACTTCTCGATAGTTCTCTTGTCAATACCACCACACTTGTAGATCAAGTGACCAGTGGTGGTAGACTTACCGGAATCGACGTGTCCAATGACAACGACGTTGACGTGAGACTTCTCTTTACCCATTTTTGATTATTTGATAAAAGTTAGTTGGGGGAAGAAAAAAATTTTCGAAGGCGCACAGGAGTTCTTATAAGGCGCGCGCGCATTCAGGAAAATTGGTCACGTGGCACGCCTTCAGAAGAAGCGGAGAGAAGCAAACGGGTGAAAGTGAGACACTCCGTGCCGGGTAACCCTGTATCCATGGCTGTAAACTTGAATGTTGGAGATGGCAAAAGGTGCCATAATTAGAAAGGAAATATGGCATTCAGATAAATCATGAACCAATTGAAGGAATTAAATAGCAATTGAGCCAAAAAGGAGCGCCCTTTCCCGGATTTGTGGTGGGATCACTGAGACTAGACATGTGGTTAACAGCCAGCTAAGCGCTACTTGACTTGCGCTACTCTGTCTGGCATTGGTCACGTGTGCCGAGCAGCTCGAGGGCGCGCACCCTAAGTCACGTGCGCGCCCGCAGCGCAGCCCATTTGAAATTACATGACATTGCCTCAGCACTCCAGAGCCTGTATATTCTAACTGTTTATTTGACTTATGTGAGGGCCTTGCGCGGGTGCGGCTTTGCCGGGGTTTGGGATCTGATTTCTTGTTTGAAATGGAATGGATTTGGTTTGGGTGCCAGTTAAGTCTCAATTTGATCTATAGGAGTTTCGGAATAAGTCCTGATTAGGCTGGATGTGGGCGCTTTGTGGCGTAGTTGGAGCAGATGATGTGTTTGCACCGGCCGCATTAAGCAGCACGCTATCGATAGATGATCTTGTAGTCGATGTAGATGATCTTCTTCTACTGTTTCGCGCAGTTAGAGGGTCAATGCGAACACCAGACTTGTGCTGTGCAAACAAGCCAAGAATGTCAGTTAGGGACACCACACCAATGAGTGTTCCTGGACGTCCCGATTCTTGTTGAATCGTGGTGGTGTCAGAAAGCACATTCTCGATGGTCGAGGCAGGTCCCGAGGAGTGCGTGGATGCCGCGGACGAGGTAGACCCTGATTGTGAAGAAGGATGAGCTGATGACGACCTGGATTCCACAATCCACAATCTATGTGACTGTGTGGCAACAAGCTTGGCAATGACTCTGCCCAAGGAAGACTGCTTGCTAACATGGAAAATGGGGAACTGGTCCTGGCCACACTCAATTCCCTTCTTCGACAAGTTGTACGAGATGAAGTTCATTACCGGCTTGAACAAGAAGTGGGAATTTTTCGTCGAGGACACATTCTTGACATCGACAATCGATATGTTGCCAATCAAACACTTGTTCCGATCAATCACGGCCAAGGAGGAGACTCTCAGGTGAAACATTGTCTCCAATGCCTCAATCAAAGGTTGGTCACCGTGGATCGTAAGAGGCGAGGTAGAGCCGACCTTCAAGTCCTGAAGAGATGAGTTCAAAAGAAACTCGAGAGAAGGGAACCTGCGCGCATTGTCCCACAAGAAACGGAGCGTCCGTCTTTGGGAAAGAATACCCGTGATTTTGTTTTCAGCGTTGAGGATCGCCACACGGTGTACGCCGTTTCCAAAGGCTTCCACGGCCTTGAAAAGCGTTTGCGACTCCTTGAACTTGATGAAAGGGTTCTTGGGGTGCAACTTAACTATCAAGTCAACAGGCACCTCCTCGCCCTTCTTCGCCTTGGCGATGAATGCGAGCAACCTCTCCTGCTTTTCCTGAAGGGACAACTGTCTTCCCGTGACATCGTCGGTGATACCGGAGGGGCTCAAATCGTTTAAGCTGATCTTGTTCATGACAAGCAAGAGATACGTGTTCAAGTCCGAGTAGTCGAATGAAAGGCAGTTGGCCAAGTCAAACGAGTTCTTCGATAACGACACGGGCAACGACGTTAAGTTGTTTGTCAGCAACGTCTCAAACGCTTGCTGTACAGAGTAGGAGGAGTTGATTGAGATAAGCTTGTTCAGCTCGGTCAAATCCACCAAGGGTATCTCGCTCCAATCCAACCTAGGAGCGGACTGGTATGCCAAAGACGACGATCTCGACGATATGGAAGTATTACGCGATAAGCTGAAGTCGTCCAGCGGGTTAATGGGCTCGGTGGGTAAAGGCGGTGGCGAGGACAACATCTCTACAATGGACAGTTTGCGAGCTTGGGGGCCTTTGTGTGGGTTGAGCAGCTGGCTGCTGATCACCGGCGATTGCGGAGATCTCAGAAACGACGAGTTATGGGACATGGCGTAGTAGCTTTTCCCTGCTTTTGGTTTTATTCCTGTTTCGTTGCGGGCTTCTTTGGCTTTGTAAGAGACTCTTGAACCGTGGGAATCACAAAAAGTGCAGTTGGACGGGCGCCAAGGGGTTCACAGCAAAACACAACAAAAAAAATCTGAGATTATGGAAGAGTCAATTGCCAGGATCGTGGAAGCGTGCTTTTGTTTTCTCTGAAGGAAATGCTCCAATTGTTGGCGTTGTGGTTCAGTATTCTCGGGAAGAAAAAAATATCTCAAATGTGGGGGCAAACCTGGCGGCCAGAATGGGTCGCTGCGTGCAGAATGGTCAGCGGCAACGGTGATTATTCACGCAAAGGGCGCGGAGAGCTTTGCGTTCTTTTCGATTCTGATGTGCTTACACACTGAAATCCCAAAGACAGTCGTGTTTTGGGGTGAGTCTAGCGGTTGAGAAAGTACGCCCTGGTAAGTTCACTTTTCAGCAGGGCTCCGGGATTGAGAGGAATGCGCACGCCTTTTGGCTGGGAAAGCCGCCTCCTTTTCCAACCATTGCGGTGCGCGGTGCGAGCGGAGGCTGGACGTGCTAGTATGCAGTTCCGTGTCATATGTGTGCAGTTCCGGTGTCTCATTGGCATCTGGCCTAGACAGAGTCAAGGCCTTGGATGCGCTTACCTGTCAGAGTAGCTCGTATCCGCTCTGAGGTTGATCAGCGAAGTTTTGGACCATAGAGAATTTTCACGCACAAGTGATGAAACCAAGAACCAATCGTCGGACGTGCACATACCGTTCGCAGCCAGAATCAGCTGATAACAGGTGGGCAGCGCACGACTACCCCAACTTTATTGGTACTTTGAGCGCATGATTTGCCGCTAGTTGGGGGCGCTGTTCTGTCGGCAATTGCATTGCGGAATGTGCTATTTCTTGTTGCTTGCCATTATTTTGCTGGTTTCGCTAGTGCTGCAAATTTTTTCATGCGATACCTGTCTTGCTGGTCCTTCGTTTTGCTCTTTGTGTGTGCTAGTCGGAAGTTGAGCAATACAAGTAATTCGTTTCGTTGCTAGGTCTGCCAACTCGTTCATTAAAGCCCAACTTCTAATTTTTTTTAAAATCTAGGTTTTCATTGCCAAAACAGTCTAGCATTCTCTCGTATACTTCTTAAATTTTGCTATGGTTTGCTTGTTGGCCCAGCGGTCAATTGAATATGCGCAACCGCACATGAGCTTTAGCTTCAGCTCCGATAGCTTCCGATAGGTCTGGTTCTTTTTTGGCCAGGAAACTGCTGAACTTCAGCACATGTGCAAGACCTTAGATCCTATGAATATAATCAGCCCATATCAATTGCTCAACTGACGAAAAAGAACGAGCGAGTACAGTAAACAGCGTGGGATTCTGGGCCTTTCCTCGCACATACATATTTAAGACTGGTGGAGAGAATTCTTGTCATTGAAGGGAAGGTTTATGCATCTCGCGAACAATCTGATTTTGGTTGGACGTGTGATATGGACTGCCGTGCGTTTTCACCACGGAAAGCCTAGTCTTGTCAAAGTGGCTGTCCATTTGCTTCATAATATCGTGAGGGCGTCCAGGTATTCGAGGCTCCAGTCGAGTAGCGTCACCTAAAAAGGTGGTTTCAGACAAATCGAGGCGAAAGCAAACTTTCTGGAGAACAAAGCATTATAACTGGCCGGAGTATTAATGCCCTTACTTGAACTTGAGCTGAACCAAAAAGTCCCGACGAATTAATATGAGCTCTTTTTCTCCGCCTGTATCTTTCAGCATGTATCCCTAGCGCGATCGACATCCCTGTTGTCTCAGGTTCTAGTTAAACGAAAACAACACAGCCGTGGCTTCAAATGGTCTTGTCATTTTAAGATGTAATCTGATCTGGTATGAGAGGCACGTGCAGCTCAAAACCTGAAACACGCAACTTCATTTCAGAGCTTCTGATGGATTCTTTATTAGGTTTGAGTCAGCAGGAAGAAATGTAAGGAGCTGTTCCCTTCACGCAGACTCTGTCTGAATGGATTATCTCATACTAGGGTATCAAGTTCTCTGTTCGTGCCTCTCCAGATATCAAGACCAGTGCACTTCGACTGTCATGATACCATAGTTGTTTTTCACTGTCGTTGTCTGGAGACTCGTATATGAAATTCAAGCATGTAGAGAGCTGCCGCCATTGAAGTACTTGCAACTAAAAAATCGCTTTAATATTGACAGCGCGCATGTTTCAAATTCGGGTGTTCCAAGCATGATTGAGGGATTCCTCATTTGGGCGGTAATTGTTCACGCTTATCTTCTGTTCGATTTCCCAAAACTTTTTTTTTCGTCATTTCAGGATCAGCCGAGTTCCCATTTTAGACTTTCTCGGAGTCAATTCAAACCTCCAAAAAAACAGAAGCACACGCTCCAAAGCTAACCGAATGCAGCTAGGTTCTTATCAAAAGCATAGACCACATTTAAGAAGAGGCGAAAAAACGAAGGACGGCACAGGTCTTATCTATTGTTCAAGAGTTTAGGCGCATTTCTTCATTCCAAGATGATGAGTTTTTGTGAACCACCACTTCGGTTTTTTAACGCCAAGGTGGCCAATGTTTTACATCCAGAATGGCCAAATTTTTTACAGCCAGAATGTCCAATTACTTTGCAGCATGGTTAATTCTTTTACAGCCAGCTACAGCCAGGATTGTCAATCCTTACAATCACCAAGTGAAATGCTGTCTTTGGGGCAACGTATGTTGTGCGCCATTTGCCGCCAAAGGTGAGGTGGATTATCCTTGGGTCCCTTCGATCCGCCCCAGCGCCACGTATCGAAGACCCTTTGGCCTATTCTTTGAACCTGCACCTAAATCGCCGCCCCTTCCGCCGGCCCAACAATTTGTGTGCCTGGCGTGATGCCACTTGCATTCTCTAATATGCCCGAAACGGAAATAAGGAAAAAGAAACGTGACCTCACGAGACAGCAAAAAGAAATGCGTGCGATACGTGATAGTGCCAATTGGAACTCCGGGGCATGCATACATTCGAGAGACAATTCCGGGCCTGCCCTAGAGCGCCAGCTCGCCCAATCATGCACCCCCTAAAATTGAATCATGCACCCCCTGATTTGCTCAATTGCCTGGTCCTTCTTTTCTTTCTTTCAGAAGAGCACAAAACCACACCCAAAAACGCAATTCGCCTTGCCGCATACATTTACTATTCGCTTGCGAGGCCAATCCACACGGAGGGTCTGATGGTGCCACCGGTGCACACACCCTCGGAAGTCGGCCTGCTTTTTTTTGGTTCGTGCGAACCCAACTTTTGCGCTGCCTGCACACATCCCGCGATCTTTTGACTCTTTGCGCCTACCCTTTAAATAAAAACGCAGCGCCTGCCTGGGATCAATTTTGCTTGCGTGTAATCAAAGTTTTGCTTGTTCACTCACCAACTAGCTGCACTATCACGATTATCACTAGTGGTTTTGCTTTTGTTCCTGAACTCCTGCAAAATGTCGACCGCCGATAACTTGGATTCCGTCGATGTGCTCGAGCTCAACAGGCTTGCCGCCGGCGCTCACAAGAAAAACCCCAGAATCGTAGCCGCCGGCGTGGGTGGCCGTTTGATGGGCACAAAGTCGCTCGTGGATGTCACTGCTGAGCAGATCACGCAGGACTCCGAGTCCTTCTATGAGAAAGATGAGCGGGAACGCTTGAAATTCTCCAAGCAGATGCACATTTCCGACCAGCCATGGACGCTCAGCAACTGGCATGAACACATCAACTGGCTTAACGTCATTTTGGTGATGGCGATCCCCGCGATGGGATTGCTTTACGGTATCAATCACGCGCCTCAGTGGAAAACTGTGGTGCTTGCTTTTATCATGTACGTGTTCTCCGGGCTTTCCATTACTGCCGGCTACCACCGTCTTTTCGCGCACAAGTCGTACGACGCCCACTGGACCGTGCGGGCTTTCTTTGCCTTTTTTGGTGCTGGTGCTGTGCAAGGCTCCATCAAATGGTGGGGACACTCGCACAGAGTACACCACAGATACACGGACACGAATAGAGACCCTTATGACGCCAGACAAGGCTTCTGGTACTCTCACATGGGCTGGATGTTGACCAAGGCCAACCCCAAGAACAGAGCCAGGGCCGATATCTCGGACTTGACCTCTGACCCTATCGTCGTGTTCCAGCACCGCCACTACTTGTCTCTCATGCTTCTCGCGGGTGTCATTTTCCCTGGCGTCATTGCCGGTGTCTTTTGGGGCGATTGGGTTGGAGGTTTCATGTACGCTGGTATCATCAAGTACCTCGTCATCCAACAGGCCACCTTCTGTGTCAACTCCTTGGCTCACTGGATCGGTGTGCAGCCTTTCGATGACCGTAGAACGCCGAGAGATCACGTGTTGACTGCTTTGGTCACTTTCGGTGAGGGTTACCACAACTTTCACCACGAGTTCCCTTCAGACTACAGAAACGCATTGAAGTGGTACCAATACGACCCAACCAAGGTGTGTATTTGGGCCTTGTCCAAGCTTGGATTGGCCTGGAACTTAAAGAATTTCTCCCAAAACGCCATTGAGCAGGGCTTGTTCCAGCAGCAGCAGAAGAAGTTGAATAGAATGAAGGAGAAGTTGAACTGGGGAGCTTCCGTGCAGTCTTTGCCTGTTTGGGACAGAGCCTACTTCAATGAGATTGCCAAGAAAGAGGGTCTCATGATCATATCCGGTATCGTGCACAACGTCAAGAACTTCATTAAAGAGCACCCAGGTGGCCAGGCTTTGGTGAGGGCTTCTTTGGGCAAGGACGCAACGAAGGCTTTCAACGGGCATGTCTACGCGCACTCCAATGCCGCACACAACTTGTTGGCGACGATGAGAGTCGCGGTGATAAAGGACACCGAGGTCAATGGCGATACCTTTGACTTGCAAGAGGTGATGATGTCGAAAAAGGAAGCCTAGGAGAGCTTTGGGGAGGGGTCGCTGCCCCGCAGCGACAAAAATAAATTAGGTAGAATTGGGTTATATTTTTTGATTGAGCTTTTTGATCATATATACATGATTGTAGTAAGCAGCACCTAAGCTGGCAATGTCTGTCCTGTGTTGATCGCAGCTGAAATCCAAATCGCTTCATCGCTCACGAGGGAATATTGACTCCAACGTGGGTAGTAAAAACCTGGAACATGATTTCTTATCTTGCCTGACTCATATCCGCGTGGCTGAACACTTTGGTAACGTGATGAATATACGCCGAAGCTCACGTGATTTACGAGCTTCCTCGTCTCTATCTCAGAATAAAGGTAGAGTGGTGTGATTTCTATTCTGGGAGTGGTGTGATGTTTCTGCAGGTGAGGTGCGTTCCGCCCAATATTGGACACATCTAATAGGCCACATTAAAGGCCAAAAGACATCTTGGGCAAAATCAATTATTGCTCAGAATTATTGGCTGGAACTACTGTGGATCATGTCAACGACTTAATGCTGCGCTCAAAAATTGTGGTATTTTCAGTGTTTATGTTCAACATGACACAAGGTGACACACGCACCCCCTCACTACCGGCTTCTCATGCATATCGAACCACCAATTGCGAAAAGTGATACTAGTTGCAAATACGAATAGTGGCCTGTTTTGCGGCCCCCGGAGATATGCTCTTGGATATATAAGAGCCGATTCCCTTGCATCGTTGCAGTACATTTCATTACACATTAAAACATTCTTTTAGATAATACCATCTACCTTTTCAAACCACACCACAACACAAACAATGCCTGCTGCTTTGCCTAGAACCACATACATGATGTTGATGAGAAATCGTCACGTACCCACTATTATTGGCTGGGGTGCTGGACTTGGGTTTTTCTTGGGCTGGCCCCATGCGGTGATTGCCGTGTCCAACAAAATGGCAAATGCCCCCGACATCAACATGGCTTACCTCTAATGGGGCTTTCACTCTCACTATGATGTATTTATTCCGTATACTTAACTAATGAACGAATTACGCTTGACTAGTTTGTAGCTAATATCTTGGAGGTGGCATAGTCCATAAACTATGTGCTGTGAGGTCAGTGCTGCTAGATGTTTGGAGTAAGAGGCCGAGTGCACAGAAACAGGTTATTTCAGATACAGGGTATTTCATCCTTTCGTTGCTGATAAACCTTATTTTTATTTTAAAGTTGAGCTGATTGGCTGTGCGTAATCAGGAGATTTCTCCCATTTCTATTCACGCTACTCTTATCTATAAACATGTTTTAGGCTCAAAGTATTGTCGAAGTGTCGTGCTACAACTCCTTTGCTTTTCGTAGGTTTGTCATATTAGGTAAAAACACTTCCGTGTGCTATCTTGTCAAGTTCATTATACACAACCTCCAATCGGCTTTTTGGATAAAGTCGCAAGCTTGCTCTTCAACTTGTCTACAAGTAAGCTTAGTCTCATTGTTAGTGACCATTCAAGATTCACAATCTGAGTTTTCTCAGTAAAATAGAATGGCGACCACATTCTTAATACTGAACTAATGTGAGTCTACCATTTAGTTCCTCTCATGTGTTGAACACCAAGGCAGCGAAGGGTGATCGAGTTGCATTCGGTAAACATCAAACATTGGATGGTGGAGAAATTCCTCTCCAAAGCGCATTGGTTTGCCTTATTCTAGCATGCAATAAGTAGGTATTATGTCATCTCTTTTCGTGCTTTTGATGGGTTGATGGATATACTCTCTGGACTGTCTACATTGACCATAGTTTTGCTGTTTTGTGATCTCTTAGTCATGAACTTGAGAAATTACCGTAATTCAAAGTGTCACATGCCTCCTTTTTGTAATGTGACGAATAATCTGTCGTTTTACTCGGTCTGATGCATCTTGTCCAACAAGTGGAAACCCCATGGACTCACTATTATCCGCAATACATTTTTGGAGCTTTCTCTATTCAGGTGCATGATAATGTTTCTCACGGTGCTACAGTGAATATTTACCGTTTTTTCCAGTCTGTTCTGAATATCTAGAGTGGGATTGGGGGTTCTTTCTGCAAAACAATATTTAAACGCACTCACTAGTCACGATAGATGAGAATGGATCTCGGTGCCTCACTCTGTCTCTTCCTGTATTCATAGTGTCCAGAATTTCTGGGTCTGGAATTCACAGATTTCAGCTAGATCCTAGTACGTCTATTCATCTCAAAAAAAAAAAAAAATACAGTCTCTGTAGAAAAACTCAGCATACTTAGCTGATACATAGCTTCATGCGGTGCCGCAATGTGATAGCTTAATAACAATAAGATGGACATTGGAAAGAGGAGCCAAAGCATCAGAATACAGGATGTTGACATATCGAGAAGCTAAATTACTCCATCTGCAAAGGACAAAAAAAAGTTGCAAATCATGTAACAAAGATGTGGCGCCACATTCGATCGCAGATCCAGGTGGGTTTGACTAGAGCCCACGAGGTGCATTTGACACCGAACATACTTGGCCTACTTTCCCTAATTAGTAAGAACAGTACTGTCAATTAAATAAAAACTGGCCCTTGGTTATTTATGGCCCCCCAAAAATACCGAATATAAAAATTCCCCATAAATTGATGAACATCATCTCTGGCTACCAAAGAACCAAATCAGCCTTGCTTTCGAATGTTTGTGTTGTGTGTGTGTGTGTGTGATTTCAAACGTCAGCAGAAGGTCAACGGCGTCCATGGTAGCACGGCTTAAAAAGAACACATCTCTCAATGAGCTCTGGTTTCGTCGGCTCTGGCTTCTTCAGCAGGAGCTTCCTGAGATTCGCTGATAAGCGACTCAAGAGAAACATCTTCGTGTTGGCCTATTCTTTGCGCCTTCAAGTTCTCAAATAACGCATCGCGCTCGGCCTGTGACAACTCCTTCTCCTTCTTGCCCTTGATGTAGTACATAGGGTTCAAAGATCTCATCTTCACGTTCTTGAGGAATGGCAAGTGCCCGTACTTCTCCTCAAAGCCCATCAAAAAGACCGTGACGATGATGAAGATCCAGTAGACGTTGTACGAGATCACCGAGCCATAAGTGGCGGAGTTTTGCCAGCCCAACAAGGCGTTGAAAATGTCCCATCCATTGTCGATCAATGGGTTGCAGCAGTTGACGTGCCACACAGACTTCTTGATGTTGTATGTGCCTGGCCCAGATCCGCCCTCGGCCGCATCGCCGCCGGTGGCCTGGTTGAACATGTAAGCCTCGAAGAACCAGACAGATCTGGAGAAAAGCCCGGCTGCAATCAAGTACAAGATGCACGTGGACACAATCAAGAAGATTTGCAAGGAGAAGTTTGCTCCGGTATAGTACATGATGACACCGACAAGAAGACCCGCCAAGAGGCCGCAGATCACGGGAATTGGGAACGAGGAGGCAGGCGACGTCAAACCGACTCCGCCCACAAACACGACGGCCTCAAGGCCCTCTCTCAAAACAGTGATGAAGGGCAACACGAACATGGCATATTTCTTGGTGTAGTGGCCCAAACTGAAGCGCTTCTTGGACCCCTCGGGCTTTTTGATCAAAGCCTGGGCCAACTTGACTCTCCACTTCTCCTTCATCTTGTTAATACGAAGCATGGCAAGACCCATGAACGTGATCATGATCGCAGCAATGAGACAGAAAATGGCCTCCCACAAGTCCTCCGACTGGGCCCAAACGTCATCCTTAAGCGTGTAGAAAACAGCAATAAAAGCACTGCCAATACACAAGCAAACAATCAACCCCACGCCGGCCCCTAGCCACACCTGTTTTCGCAAGCGCTTATAGACCACAGGGTCTTCGGTGGCACCACCAAGGCCTTGTTTCAAAAAGGCCAAGAGCACCGAGACAACGATGACGGCCTCCAATGCCTCACGAAGCACCACGAAGAAAATCTGCACGTTAAAGAGATCAACCATTTCAAACTAGAGGATACCAGGAAAAAAGAGTGGTATGACTGGGACAAAATTCTCCGGCTCGACGAGGGCAAGAAAACCGGCAGCGTGCGTCTGGAGAAAACATCACCCTCTGTATATCTATCTCATCTGCCTACATTAGTTTCCGGAAACGAACCGCCTTTGCATTGTCCATGCAATTTCTCACGCGCCGTGCCGGCTCGTATGCGAGGGCGTCGCACAGAAATATTTGGCACGTGGCCGCAAAACTTCACAGGCTCAAGTGTTGCACCATAATTGCAATGTTGGCACAGACATTTAAAACTTCTTACACATCTATTTTGTTGAGAACAACTTGCGATGCCGGGCTTCAGTTATAGCAAATTGAATGTGCGTGTGGCCAGAGTCATTTGCATTGTTTTAGCGGCGGGCATTATCTGCATGATCTGTTCACCATCTGCACGACTCGATCCCTCACATGCCAGAATTCACTTGGCAACTCAATTCTGCGAAGCTTATTGGCCAAGTGTTTTGCCCTCGGGCACCTTCTTTTTCAATGATCAAAAGCGATAGCTACCGATTTTCTGATACAGTAGATATCCTCCCCAGCCATCTTTTACACACAGGGTCAAGTTGGTGCATCAACTGTCTTTTAAATCGAAGTCAGGTTATTCGAGTCCTGATCTGATGGGGGAATCTTCTTTTTCCCTTCTCCGGGTCCTGTATATTCGTATTTCTGTATATAAGTGGGCCGCCCATATGCATCCTGGCCCCAGTCATCGACGGGCCAAAAAGATAAACTGTCCAATCACTGCAAAATGGGGAACCCTAATTCTCCTCGTTCATCTGAAACCCCATATCGTATACTGCATACTTGGTATGCATGTGGAGCGAAGACATTAGCAGTTCCCGCTTAAGAATTTGTGAAATTCTCAGGGGGATCTCCGAACCGGGTTACCAAGCTTCTGCACCATAGCTGTTTTGTACTTATTCACCAAACCCTCTTATTTCTCTTGATGGCATAATTCCTTTAGTTCATGAGCTTTCTCTGCTTCCTACGGATTTTCTCATTTGAATGACACCCATGACTCTCGCAAATAATAGTATTTTCTGGCTTCGAGTCATGTAGCTCCACCCAAATGTCTATTTGGGTTTCTCTAGATTTCTGGATGGTTCTTCAATGAAAAACCTCCCACATCAGAGTTTGGAAATTGTTTTTTGTATTTTGATTTGAATCATCACCTCTCATTACTTCCGACAAAATTTTGGTTCTTGGCCGGAAACAAAACCGCCCCCTTAAGTGATTCTTTTCATGAGACACAGGTTGCTTTAGGGAAACATTGTCATTGACTGGACCTCACCACCAGTGATCTCAGATTATAGCTCGGCTTTTATTTCAGTCTTTGAATAGGTTCTAATTCCCAGTTCAGCTAAGTTTCGGGGTATGTCTAAATCACCAACTCTGGTCCATTTTTTCAAGTTGATATCCTTATTTTCAAAAACTCAATATTGACAATCATTATCAAAGCGAAAGTCTTGAGTCATATTTTGAAAAGCATTCTATTTCCGTGAATTCCGTCAATAACGGGAATCTTGATACAGTTCAAGAAAAGTATGTGCACTAAAAAGTCGGCAGCCAATGGGTAATCAATCAAGAATTCCAAAACTCTTCACGAGCCACTTCAAACTCAGGCTGTCCTTTTGGAGGTCAACAGGCGAAAGAGAAAAATGGCGAATATCTTCAAGGGAATTCAGTCATCAAATCCCTTCGGGGATGTACATTCCAGAAGCATGAAATCATTTGTGGAGCCAGATATACAAAGATGATACGAAATTTCTACTTATTGGTAACTACGTCATCGATTCCTAAGATAAGTCTCCTGTAGTAAACGCTTCAACTCAGATGTTTGGAGAGAACCTAAGGAGCTTTATTCCTGTGAATCTCCACGTCTTCGACTGTGTACCTTGGAAATCGTGGTGACGAACCAATTTAATTCTGTTAAGTTCTTCAAAGAGTTGTCGGCAGGAGCCAACATTGCGTTCAAGCTCGTGGGCTTGGCAAATTTTACCTCTTGCCCCCAGTATTTGGATGTTTCACAGGTGTTTCAGAGATGGATAGGAAAGCGTCTGTGGCCTTTCCGTTTTTGCGGCAAAGATAACATTGAAAATCCAATGCTTTGCATGGTAGGGGCCTGCGGGGGACATATGATCCGTAATTGAAGTGACGAATGCACGATAGATCGTATTTCTTCAATTTCTTGCCTTATACAAGGCTTTCAAAAATTGTTTCCACCGTTTGCTCTATTGGCCCGCGAGACATAAGCGAACGAAGCGCTGGGGCATTATCGGGGGTTGCTTGGTTATGCTGTAATCTTCTTACTTCAATTGAGTGGCCTAGATGCGGCTAAAAGGACCGTCCAGGCCGTGACTAACGGAAGGAGGCGGGCCGAGTTTCGACATTTGGTACGTTTTTGGGAGCTGTTCAAAGGGTTTATATGCATATGTATTATGTGTATAGTTTTGCTCCTCTAATCAGACAAGTCTACAGAGAAAAAGAACAAAAAAAAACTTTTGTTCCTAAATTCAGATTAATTGGACAAAAATAGATACATCCCTACCTTTTTGAAATCTGGAGTATAACAGAGCAGAAATCAACTCACCCAAGATAATCCAATGAAAACTCGCCTCGCCTTCTATCGAATGTGAATATACAAAATCTAGAGCTGCATGTTCAAGTTCATAGCGCCCCGTGGTTGACAGGAAGATATTCTATAAAGAAGCTGTACCGAAGTTCATATTTTCGGGGCATTCGAAAGTTTATATAAGAGAATTCGAGTGTTTTTCCTTTGATCAAAACATTTACCGAAACAAAATGACTTCTATGAGCGGTTTGGATGGTTTTCAGGTGATATTTTATATTTTTGTTCCTTAATCAGATAAGCTTACCAAGAAAAAGTACAATTTCTAAAGACATTTCGATCGAATTGTTCCACATATAGGCTCTGTAAAGCTGTTTAAATTTGAAGCCTTTGAGAAATTGTGATCAATGGAAACAAATTACGACCAACAGCGGTACAAATTATGAAAGAGAATTAAATCTTACATGACTTTTAAGTATAGGCCACTTGGGATAGTCTTATTCTTTGGACGATTTGGGCACTGAAGGCTTCTGGTCTCCTGACGGTGTTTCCATCTCTCATAGTTTTCCTCTTGTACCTTTCTGTAGCATAATCAGAGGAAATATCATAAAATAATATGCAATTCAAGGGAATAAAACATTATGTCATTGGAGACAAAACATTTCAAGTTTTGTTCTTCTACTTCCCATGTTATCACAGATAGACTTGTCGCCCTTTATACCCAACTCGAAGAAAGAATCGAGTGTAATGTGTACTTCGTGCTTTTTTGTTGGGTACTGAAACTGGTTTTTGCTTAGTCTAATTTTTTGTCTAGCTGCTCTTGAGTTACAGGTCTTTCGAAGAAGTATGGTATCGAAGCGCATACAATATTGAAAGTAGAAATACACTAATTAGCATTGAGGCTGCCAAACCGTGTCTTCGAGGTACTTTTTTCTCGCGAACCCGACTTAGCTTTGTGAGTTGCTTATCCAAAAGCATAATCAAAAATACGTAACTAACTTCGGCACATCGGACAGATTACTAAAGTGAACATGATTCATAAGGATGGTGAGGTCATCCTCAATGATCATTCTTGGTTACGCAAGTACTTTCAGGGAATAGCTATCGTTCTACTCCCCTATAGATTATTAATAAGACATTATGTGGAGCTTCTTAGATGTTTGTTTAAGATAGCAGGGCTGTTCCTTGTACTGTCTCTATCTCATGATAAGTGATGTATTCATTTTTCTTGTGAGATAGCGAACACATGGAATAGAGCTGCAAATCTCCATAGATATATGTGTCATTGATTCTAACTTCACAAAGGTGCCCTGTACTTTAGCTCAGCCTTTTTCAGCGTCGTTTTGACCATCACGAGTTCGAAATACGCACGAAGTCAAAATGCTGGTGATCCCCAATGAAAGTGCAGGTCACGTGAGGGTCCGTAAAGTATGACGAGAGACCCTTCAGGTTCTGAGCTAATGATTGACCTCATTGCTTCATGATTAACATCATCAAGCTTTGCTCCCCAAATCATTGCATGCTAAATTGCAAATAAATTTTGGGGCAAGCTCTTTATATTTTACACAGATTATGGAGCTGCTGTATTAAATGATGGATGTAAAAACCACCAATAAAAAACGGAAAAACCAAAGACCTGCACCAAACTTCCCCTATATCGGGGAGTCTTTATGACGCAAAAAGTCCCCCCTAATATCTCTCTCAAATGTTTGGTTGCACCGGCTCTAGTTTCAATTTCGAAGAGGACGGTGTCAGCCAGACACCACGCGGCCTGCACACAAGTGAACACGACCAGCACCAGTATCTTATCAGTAGGATGGCCAATCCCTCTCAGAAAGCACACCCCAAACAAACCATGTCTGATTCTTTCAGGCCAGTCAGCGAAGTGCTCAGTAACTCGCATAAAAAACAGTCCTTCAACGACATCTACGGCGAACCGGAGAATTTCTTGGAGATCGAGGTACGGACTACAAACCCCACAATAGAGAGGCGATTTCAGGTCTCCTGTTCTTCTGGATTCTACTAACATGCCTAGGTCTGCAACCCACAAACACATCTTGGCCGTGAGCAGTATACGGACTACGAGATTGTGTGCCGCACGAATATCCCGGCGTTCAAGAAACGCCAAAGCAGAGTGCGCCGGAGATACAGTGATTTCGTGACTTTGAAAAAAATCTTGGAGCAGGAGCTGACGCGTGTGATCATCCCGCCACTTCCGGGAAAGATATTGCTCAGTCTGAATAAGTTCAATGATTTGAATATCGAGAGCCGGCGCCAGGGCTTGGAGAAGTTTCTCGCTGTGGTGAGCGGGCATCCATTGCTACAGACAGGCTCCAGTACTTTAGTGGAATTCATTCAGAACGACCGCTGGGAGCCCCGCTATCATGGGTTCTGAGAAGATTGGACGATGATAGGATCATAAAACTAAACGTATAGAGGGTCAGAAACTGAAGCATGTAGAAACCGGAGCTGGGCACTGGAAGCACTCGCAGTGCACCAGGCGACCCATCTAATGAAATGAAGAATACTGGAATGACTAGTTCGCACGCCACGACACTACATGTATGGTGCTGCTTGCAGCAGCCCGGGGGACCCCGCAAATTGCAGGCGAATGGGTGTGGTTTGTTCTTTTGACGCCAAAGCCCGAAGGTCTAATTCTCGTAAAATTAGTTATGCGTTGGTTTGTGAGTAGGGAGCAGACGATACTTGCCCATTGTCGGATCCACGTGACATGAGAAGTCGAGTGGGAAAAAATAGGAGCTAAAAATTAAGGTATTCTTCAAAGGCGCTCAGCCCCAGCGCGGTGTTTAGGACCCATGCACAGCTTTCGAGATTCACGCTGGGGACGAAAAAAGCTCTCAATTCCTGAGCCCGCCCGAGCTCCACGGGAATCTGGCATTGTCACAAGAAACCAACTCTTTGGCTATATGGAACGGTCTCTATATATACACCTGCATACAGAGCCGTGCTGGCCCCGGAAGCATCGCGAGATTCCATACTCGCACCGGATACTCCGTGCGAGGCTCGGAGTTAAGCGCAGCCCCACACCTTACGACAACGCCAAACGCTTATACGCCGAGTGCAGCAAAACAGCCCGATTTCCCCGGCGGGAGAGATGTCGAAAAGGGGTATTGACGAAAAGAAGAAAAAAAAGTGCAAGTGACAGAAGCGTCGACGGTGCGCGCGGACTTTGGCGTCTTTACATACTCCAGTGGAGAGCGCCATAGTAGCTCGGACATAAGCGACGCTCCAAGCGGAATTTGGAGCATCGGCCCCACAACGAGTCCCCAGTGCCAAAGGCCGATATGACGATTTTTGGTGCCAATTCCTTCCGGTTGTGGAACAGCGGTGCCGGAGTGTATAATACAGATGACTTTGGCACCAAAATGAAGGGAATGGCCAAACACACTGTCTTGGTATGGCAACAGTCTCGGATTCCGCCGTATTGAGCTGGATGAGTTGAGTTGTGTTTGAGCTGGATGAGTTGAGTTGTGTTTGAGCTGGATGAGTTGAGTTGTGTTTGGGTTGTGTTTGAGTTGTGTCTGAGTTGTGTTTGAGTTGAGTTGAGCTGAGTTGATTTTTTCTCTTCTCTAGACCCACGCCCCAATTGTCCGGCCCTAAGAATCTCCTCAATTCCAACAATGGATCCGCACTTAGGGCCGAAGCAGACCCACGTCGGACCTGCACACAGCGCACCCCCCCTCTCTGTGTTCCTAACTCCAGACGCGCCATGCAATGCGCCCCACATTTGGCCGGGCTCTCCAGTCTATATAATGAGGGAGTTTCCCCCCAGGTCCTGAATTTCCCAGCAAGAGCCAAAGACAGTTCACCCAAAACAACACTTCAAAACAGTCTCTGACCCATTTTAGTCAAGACAGCAGAACGATATCAAAAGACTCTAGAACCCCAACCATGTCAATTCCAACCACCCAGAAGGCCGTCATTTTCGAGACCAACGGCGGGCCTTTGCTCTACAAAGACATCGACGTGCCTAAACCAAAAGCCAACGAGCTTTTGATCAACGTCAAGTACTCGGGTGTGTGCCACACTGATTTGCACGCATGGAAGGGCGACTGGCCATTGGCCACCAAGTTGCCATTAGTCGGCGGCCACGAAGGTGCAGGTGTGGTTGTGGCCAAAGGTGAGAACGTCAAGGGCTGGGAAATCGGCGACTATGCCGGAATCAAGTGGTTGAACTCGCTGTGCAACTCGTGTGAGTTCTGCCAAACCACCAACGAGTCCAACTGTGCCCAAGCCGATTTGTCGGGGTACACCCACGACGGCTCCTTCCAGCAGTATGCCACCGCAGACGCCATCCACGCGGCCAAAATCCCCAAGGGGACGGACTTGGCCCAGGTGTCGCCGATCTTGTGTGCAGGAATCACCGTCTACAAGGCGTTGAAGACAGCCAACTTGAACGCGGGCCAGTGGGTGGCTATCTCCGGTGCCGGCGGTGGATTGGGCTCCTTGGCTGTCCAGTACGCCAAGGCCATGGGCTACAGAGTCTTGGCCATTGACGGCGGAGACGACAAGGGCGACTTTGCCAAGTCTTTAGGCGCCGAGGCGTTCGTGGACTTCTTCAAGTCGCTGGACGTGGTCAAGGACGTGCAGGAAATCACCAACGGCGGGCCCCACGGTGTGATCAACGTGTCTGTGTCTGAGAAGGCCATGCAGCAATCTGTCGAGTACGTGCGGGCCACGGGTACTGTGATTTTGGTGGGCTTGCCTGCCGGGGCCAAGGTCGTGGCGCCTGTTTTCGAGTCTGTCGTGAAGTCTGTCAGCATCAAGGGCTCCTACGTCGGCAATAGAGCAGACTCGGCCGAGGCCATTGACTTTTTCACCAGGGGTTTGATCAAGTGTCCTATCAAGATTGTTGGCTTGTCTGAGTTGCCAAGTGTGTACGAGTTGATGGTGCAGGGCAAGATCTTGGGCCGTTACGTGGTTGACACGTCGAAGTAAACTGGCTGCAAAATCCTGGTCGGGCTACAGAGCTGGCTGCGAGCAAAAAAAAAAAAAACAATCCCTAACGGTAGTGTGAATATATTTCTACTTTCAATTCTATTGATGTCCGAATCGTCTTACCTGCGAGTAAGAACTGTAGTGCAATGGTGTTACCGGAATGCTTGGGGGGTCAATGATTGACTCTTGGAAATGTCAACTTCTGGACCCTATGAATGCGATTCTCGAGTTATTGGAGTTTTTGAAACACTTTCCCAGAGAGACATCAAAGAAGCTCTGGAAAGAGATGAACTGAGGATGATATACTTTTGAGGAAAGAGTCAAATGCATGTCCATAAATCGCTGATAATTCATACTGTCTCGTCGTTGATGGAGAGCATCTTCAAAAGTTATTTGCCTGATCTTTCAGTAAAGAAGGTCAGTGGTTAAATAACGCCAAGAAGAACTAAATTTCTCACCGGGATGATGAAAATGTATTTTGAGCCTGCTAATGGTTGCGGCTGGCTGCTAATGTTTTGATTATATTGACTTTTGAAATTTGCCGCGTATTTTGTTGATCCACAGCCGGCAGACCTTCGCAGAGTAACCACAGTCCCATTTTCCATCCATAGTTATTTTGATTTGAATCAATGCTTGAACCCCAAATGGTTGTTGCAATGAGCAGACAAATGCGCTGAGCCACGCCGAGCCTCATGAGAGGAAAGCAGAGTGCATCATATAATACATAGCCGATCTTTCCAGGGGAAACGTAAAATCTCTATAAATTAAAAATCATTACACTTGAGAAGCCACATACAGCGTTGACAGCGCCACCAGCTGTAAGCCCCGGTCCTTGTTCAACATCTATTGATGGGTAGCGATCTAACGTCTATTTAGAAAGCTCTGTTCAATGGGGAGATGACCTCCTTACCCTTGTAGAACTGCACCGTCTTGGCAGCTCTGTCGGCAACGCCCTCAGGAGTGAAGTCGAAGAATTTGTAAAGATCCTCAGCCTTACCGGAAGCACCGAATCTGTTCAAGCCGAATTGCTCGTGCGAGTACTTGGACCAGCCGAAAGAGGACATCACCTCAACGGACATGATTGGCACACCGTCTGGCAAGACAGACAATCTGTAGTCCTGGGTCTGCTTGTCGAAAGTGTGGAAGTCTGGCAACGACACAACGTTGGTCTTGATTCCCTCGCTAGCCAACTTCTTGGCAGCTTCGATGGAAAGAGACACCTCGGAACCAGAAGACACAATGATCACGTTGGGCTTCTCGGCGGAGGAGTAGACGGTGTAGCCACCCTTGGAGGCCTTCTCGATAGAAGAGCCTTCCAAGTGAGGCAAGTTTTGTCTGGTCAAAGCCAAGATGTGAGGCGTGTAGACGGACTCGATGGCGGACTTGTAGGCGGCCGAAACCTCGTTACCGTCAGCTGGTCTCCAGACAGACATGTTGGGCGTGGCTCTGAAGTGGGCCAAGGTCTCGATAGGCTGGTGAGTAGGGCCATCCTCACCCAAGCCAATGGAGTCGTGCGTGGCGACCCAGATGACAGGCAAGTGGGACAACGCAGACAATCTCACGGCACCGGCCGCGTAGGAGACGAAGTTCAAGAAAGTGCCTCCGTAGTTCTTGAACCCGGCGCCGAAGCCCTGGATACCGTTCATGATGGCACCCATGCCGTGCTCTCTGACACCGTATCTGATGTAACGGCCGGTGTAGTCGCCCAAGCCGGTGGATGGGTGCTGGAAGTCAACCATGTCTGGGGCTCTGGTCAAGTTGGAGCCGGTCAAGTCGGCAGAGCCACCCAAAAGCTCGGGCAACACGGGCAAGATCTTGGACAAGGCCATCTCGGACAACTTTCTGGTGGCCAAAGGCTTGTCGTCCTTGGTGTAGGAAGGCAAGGCGTCGGCCCAGTTCTCGGGCAACTTGCCCTCGAGTCTTCTGGCCAAGACGGCACCCTCCTCAGGGTAGGCGGTCTGGTAGGACTCCACGGTCTTGTTCCACTGCTGCTCGATCTCCTGGTTCTTCTTGGCGAGCGACGAGTAGTAGTCGTAGACCTCCTGGGGCACGACAAAGGACTTGGAGGGGTCGAAGCCGAACTTCTCCTTCAACTGCTTGATGTCGTCGGCCTTCAAAGGCGCGCCATGGACGCTGTGGGTGCCCTCCTGCAAGGAGCCGAAGCCGATGACGGTGGTCAAGCGGACCAAGGTGGGCTTGGACGAGGCCTTGGCGGTCTTGATGGCCGCGGCGACGCCCTCCAAGTCGGTGTCGCCCTTCTCGATGGTGAGCGTGTCCCAGCCGTAGGCCTCGTAACGCTTCAACACGTCCTCGGTGAACGCGCAGTCCGTGGAGCCGTCGATGGTGATCTTGTTGTCGTCCCAGAACGCAATCAAGTTGTTCAACTGCAAGTGGCCGGCCAACGAGGAGGCCTCGGAGGAGATACCCTCCATCAAGCAGCCGTCTCCCAAGAACGCGTAGGTGTACAGGTCGGAGATCGTGTGGTCGGGCTTGTTGAAGGTGGCACCAAACTGCTTCTGCGCAATGGCCAAGCCCACGGCGTTGGAGATACCCTGGCCCAAGGGCCCGGTGGTGACCTCGGCGCCGGGAATCTCGAACTTCTCAGGGTGGCCCGGGGTCTTCAGGTTCAATTGTCTGAAGTGCTTCAAGTCGTCGAGCGACATGTCGAAGCCGTAGAGATGCAACATGGCGTAGAGCAACGCACAGGCGTGGCCGTTGGACAACACAAAGCGGTCTCTGTTGACCCAGTCGGGGTTTTTAGGGTTGAACTTCATTTCCTTCCATACTGCGTGGGCGGCAGGCGCAAGGCCCAAAGGGGCGCCCGGGTGGCCGGAGTTGGCGCTGGCCACGGCGTCGACGGCCAACAAGCGGATGGTGGAAATAGCCAATTGATCGATATCGGACATGTTGAGGGGAGGGTGCGAATTGGTAGAAAAGAAGCAGAAAAGAATGGCGGGTAGAGGGTGCGAAGCGCGCGGGTTTTATATGGTGGGATTTGGGGCAGGGGTTGGGGCACTTGCTCCGGCGTTGGGCGGCGAGATCCGAGGGCACCGGGGGAGCGAAAGGGGAGCACGCACCGGGGGTGCCGGCAGCATTGTGCGCGGCGCGCCGCCTGACCCGCGCCGTCACGTGACGCGCCGTGCTCGCGACTTCCGGGGGCGGCCCGCTAGCGGGCAAGAAGTCCCCGGTGCTTCTGCCTGCTGATCTGCCAGCGGTCTGCCACGCCGCGTTCCTAACCCACAATGTTTAGGGAGTCCACCTGCCGTTTTCTCGCGGCCCCATCTCGCCCGCCCTTGTCTCGATTCTTTTTATTTTGTCTCTAGCCTGGGCCTGGGATCGCGGCGCCTTTTCTTTTTCTCTGGCCCCACGTCTGACATCATCATCCGCTAGTTTCCGAGCCATCCGCGCACTCCGAGAAGTCCGAAATTGCATAGGGCCAGGCCCCACAATTGGAGGCCTGCTGACTAAAGCCACCGCACGAAAAGAGGAGCCATGACGGGAAGAAAGAGAGTTTGAAAAAGAGCTGTGGCTGGATAAATAGCTGCAATAAAAAAATACCGTGCTTGAAAAAATACTGTGACTGTAAAGAACACTCGGTGCTGGCGATGGGCATAGTTTTCTTACTGTTGTCCAGATCGTTATGCGGCGCGCGGCTGAGCTGAGCTTGCTGCCGGTTCCGGCAGCCTGTTTCGCTTGCTCACGGTGGGTGCAAAATTACGTCACAGCAAACTATATTGAATAAGATCACGGGGAAAACAGAGCGCAACGAATGTTCTGGAACCCCAGTGACTCCAGTGCTTTATTGCGGGGTTTGTTGGGCCGTTGTGTCGAGTGAGGAGTTTGGCGGTGGAATTGACGAGATGGAGAATTCTGCCGGAACTGGCGATACCGACGATACTGGCGATACTGGCAGTCCCGACGAAACTCACACTGACAGTACTGATATTACTGACTGTAATGAAAAGCACGGTATTACTGACAGTCCTGGCAATCCTGGCATGACTGACCAGAGTGACAGTACTGGCAATCCTGGCATGACTGACCAGAGTGACAGTACTGGCAATCCTGGCATGACTGACCAGAGTGACAGTACTGGCAATACTGACATTACTGACTAGGGTGATGGTACTGGAAATACGGACAATACCCCTATACTCTTAATACCGACAGTGCCTACAACACTGACATTACTGACAATATCATAATATTGACAGTACGGGCAAAACTGACGATACTGACGATACTGACGATACTGACGATACTGACAATACTGACAATACTGATGCTTACAATACTAATACTCACAATAATGATAATACTGACCTAACATTACTGGCAATACTGACAATACTGACCATACCGACAATACTGACCATACCGACAATGCTGACGATACGAAAATTCCTGGCAATACTGCCAATCCTGACGATACCATCACCGACCTGACCATTCTCAACACTGATCGTACTGGCAATCCTGACACTACTGAACTGAGCCACGAAACGGCCCTTATTTGCTATGCATTTTTATCTGGGATGCTCGAACCTTGCTGGAGATGTAATTCCAACATTCAATCTACTTATCGCCTGGCACGTACGGTGGCTCAATTGGGTACATCTTCCCACGCTACATTGAAACTTTGCACACGCCCTGCTCCCGATCTCCACATATTTCCTGCCTCGTGGCCTTCCTCCGTAGTACCTTCTCGAATTGTCTCGCAGCCCTTATTGCCGGCCCACGGTTCCCATGCAGATTTGGGTTAGTACGAGGATTTCGACAAGGCCCGGAACTACAAGGGGGCCAAGCCTGCCACATATACGCCCAGGCCCGGCTTATTTTAAAAATCGTACACTCGGCCCACAAAAGCTCTGTTTTATTGCGGCCAGTCTTGTCCAGTCTCAATCTTTCGCCCGAAAAAGTTCTAGTGGTCTCATTAGAAAGATGCAGAGCACAGAGGCGGTCTGGGATTTCAAAAGAAAAGGCAACGATACGCAGTGGACGGGTGCCTTTGCTGGTGTCTGGTGCCGAATCACTGATTCCCATCGGTTTTTCATCACCTGGGAATCGGCGAGCTCTTCAAATCATCCCAGATTCTGCCTGCAGAATTGGAACATCGATTGAAGGCTATATATATTTGCTTGCATGGTTGCAACTGTAAGAAAATTGCTGCAAAGCAAGAGAGGATTGCAAAAAAGATGCTTTGGACAAGCCAAAAGCTAGCTGAATCCGTTTCAAATCAGGGACTGAAAACTGCTGCAACTGTCTTTAACAGGATAGAACCAAATCGTCTGATTACGCGTTGCAACATCACATGTCTGTCACATATCCAGGGGAGTCCTCAGCAAAGCTTGAAGTACATCCGATCCACATAGTATCATTTTTTGAGAGAGCCAAAGTCTTTCATAAAACAGAGCTGGCACTGGTCGTCATTGCCAAAAGAAGAAAGCAAGGACGACAATGAGGAAATCGCAGACGTGAGAAAAAAGATGGCAGACAGAACAAGTGGAAATGGTTATGCTTGTGTTACGCGATATACTTGAGGAAGGCCTCAAAGTATCTCAACGGTCAATAAATCTGTAGCCTGCCTGCGGGAAGCTACAGAAAACAAGTTATGATGCAGAATCCACCTGTTTCAATTGAACATTGCCAATTTAGTCGAACTTGGAATGGAAGCCGACGGATGTTTGAATTAGGCTTGCATCTACAAGAGAAAATTTGTCGAAAAGCGTTTGGATATGTCAAAGACCCACAAGTTTTAGGCCAAGGAAGTAGCGAAAGTAAAACGTGCTTCGAAAAACATGTGTCATCATATTCTTTCTGAAAAAAACAAAGGTGTGAACATATCCATCGATATTGAGCTCAAAAAAATTACAGCAACGGCGTGGCTGGTAGCACATTGGTCTAAATCCAACCATGCGTACACCAATACGAGTCCTTGCGACTTTGTCACATACAACGCAGACCTACCTTGCGCCAGCTGTCTAGATTTCCAAAACAGACCAACCTTCTGCAAACCGAGCTGCAGCTTCCATTTCCCATTGAATGAGCCGACCGAGTTAGATTCATGCCTCTCTTGTGATGTCCAACACAAATGACTTCGAATCGTCCTCATCGTCTTCACCACTTTCATGCCCACTGTCACGGTGAGCCGCCCCACCGAAGCTGTCAGGAAACTCCTTAGTATCTCGATCCTTTGGGTCGTCGAAAATGTTGGTGTTTTGTGGATTCTGTCGCGTAGACGTAGCACGCTTGATTTCGCCAATGTCGGAGTCCACATCAGAGTCAACATCTGAATCCACGCCCACTACGCCCGTGTCTGCGACGGATTCCAGGTCGCTGTCCGCAGCCTTGCTCCAGGATAAGGTCTCCACCTTGTGTTCAGTCTTCACAGAATCAAAGTCGGTCTCATCTTCCTCCATAATGTCCTCGTCTATACGCGCCACGTTGACGAGTTTCGGCTGAGCTTTCACGGCAGTCATGGGTTTTTTCGCTGCTGAGTCCCCCCGCTCTTGAATGATCAGCGCGTTGTCGATACCGGTGAAATCGGAGAGTACTGAGTCAGTGTCGTTCAGGAAAATCGAGCGCGTGTTGTTCTTCGTCGGGCGGATTGTGACTCCTGGAATGTAAGCAATAGGCAAGATGTTCGATGCATTGGAAGTGGAGATTGTCGTCGCTACCGAAGCACGTTTGGACGCGTCTTCGCCGCTCAAGTATGAGCCGGCAGCGACGCCGGATCCACCGCGCGACGCGGTTTGACTTCTGGCCCCGGCGCCGCTTCGCTTCGAATAGCCTGGGGGCCGCATGAAAGACTCATAAGACGACAAACGGCTGTTTTTGTTTCTTAACACCAGAGAGCCCAGCCGCCTCACTTGAGACACCGCCGGCTCTGTTTTCTCGCCCAGGACCGAGTAAGCCTCATCCCTGCCGCCGCTCTGCAGGCTCGCTCCGTCCTTATCTTCATATCCATCGGATTTGACAAAGAGTCCCTTGTGCTTTTTCCGCCACACCAACCTGTAGTACAAGAAAGCTGCAAGTGTTAGCACCAAGGTGCTGCCAACCACGCCACCGATGATGCCACCCAACTGCGAGGAGGAAAGCAGACTCGAGCTGCTGCTGGAGATGCTCACACAAGTATATTCGGGGCACAGGTCACATGTTCTTGCTGTAAGATAGCACTCCTCGCCAGAAGAACACACCGGGCAAGAGCCGTTGTCATCAGGACAGGTCACACAGCCATTCGAGGTGGTGGCTTCTGAGGTGGAACTGGTGGATGTGGCGTCTGCCCGGGGCCGTAGATGGGAGTTGTCTGCGAAAAGGTATTCCATGTTGGGGTCTGAGTGAAGCGGGATGATGGGAAAATCACCCTCGAGCTTAAGGGCTTGGATAGCGAAGCACCGAGCGGAATGTAACAAGGCAGCCTGAAACAAGGTCTGGAACGGGCGGGCTGTGAGGATCGGAGTCGCGGGATGTCTGTATCTTCGATTTGCGATGATGCACACGGCCTGGAAATCGGGCTTATAGGTTAGCGGAGATTTCTGTCGGAGATGTGCTTGGGGGTAACTGGGACCACCCAGAAATTGGGCGAAGGGCGGAGACCTCGCTCGACTCCTTCGTGAAACTTCCTGCAGGAGCCATTTATGGATCACCATGTCAAACCGCGCCTTGCTCGCCCTGTATAGTGGCGCCACGGCAGAAGCATACGACGCCGAACACAGAAGATTGGCCAGAGGCGACGACATGGCAGGTGGGCACTGGCGCCAGCAAGCATAGAGCCGGTCGTGGAAGAACGGCCAAATGCAACCGGGGTGTCCTGATGACTGAGGGCCAAATCCTGCGGAAGGGCCCTCTGGCGTTGTGAGCGCGGCGCGTACGGGCAGGATGCACAACCGGCCAGGCCCGGTCTTTGGGAAGTTTGGGCCCGGACCCAAGACCTGCACACCGAAATGGCTGAAAATATGCTGAGCCAACCGATCTCTGATGGGTTTCACGTAGGGGAGCAGGGGGTTTGCGTGGGGCCAGCCAGGGATAGGGTGGATGTGGAATTGGCCACCGGAGGTAGGGGACGCCTTTTCTAGGGCGCACCACGCCGGAGTCTACCAGAGCACAGCTGGGTGTAGACGGTAGAATGGGTCTAGTTGGGGACGCTGAAGCAGGCAGCGCCAATGGTTGCAATCTGCCCGTAGTTGCCGGTTCCGGCTCCACAGTTGCCCCCAGCCCAGAACACCAAGCACGGGAAGCACCAAGCACGGGAAGCACCAAGCACGGGAAGTCCATCCGGGCCGTCGCAGACCCGCGAAGCGCCCGCCGTGAGGACCCCCGCCCTCATCGGCAGGCCTCGAGCCGCCCTAGAACGTCCACTGCAACTCGGCGTCAAACGCGAAGTTGTCCTTGTGGCGCACCAACCAGCTGTTCTCGTAGTCGAAGTAGCGGAAGCTGGCCGCGGCGGCGCGGTCGCCGTTGTGGAGCGCGCCCAAGACCGAGCGCGACTTCGGGCGGTCCTCCTTGCTGAACCACTGCTTGGTCGCCAGGTTGAACACCCAGCCGCGGCGCAGCAACTCGCGTGCCGCGTGCCACTTGGCCAACGCGTCCTGCGCCTCGTTGTAGTAGAAGCAGAAGAACAAGGTGTCCGTGTCGAACTTGCGCATGAGCGTGGCCGAGTTCAACTCGTACATGGGCTCCTGCGGGTAGTCCACCAGCGACGGGTGCACGTTGGTCGGGCTGTACTGGCGCGGCCGCTCCAGGTCGAACGAGTCCGGGCAGTTGAGCAACGACGCCTCGAGCTGCCGGCTGATGGCCGGGAAGGGCGCCGGCTGGTGCAAGCGGTTGTGCGCGAGCGCCGCGATGCCGGCGGAGTTGTCCCAGAACGGCGCGGCGGTCCGCGGCGGCTTGCCGTGCACGGGCAGGGGGGACGCGTGCGGCGTGGCCACCGGGCTGTCGGCGGCGGCGGCCGCTGGCGGCGCGGGCGCCTTGGCTGAGGCTGCGGCCGCGGCCGCGTGGGTCATGGCCTTCTTCTTCAACTCCTCGGCCACGGTCAACTTGGCGGGCGCCTGCACGGGCGTGGCGGGCCGCAGCGCGTTCAAGCCGGGCGGCGGCCTGCTGGCGGCGCTGGTCTTGGCGGGCGCCGCCGCGTTGGCCACTAAACTAGCCGCCGGGTTGGCCCCTGAACTAGCCGCCGGGTTGGCCGCGGAGTTGCCGATGGTGATGGTCACGCGCGGCAGCAGCTCGGGCGCCCGCTTGTGGTCCGCGGGCCGCTTGTCGGCGGCGGCGGCGTGGGCCTTTCTCGGGCTGGGCGTGGCCGGCAGCTCCGCCGGCACTTCCGGCGCCACGTGCGGCGCCTCCGCCGGCGGCTCGCTGAGCTGGAGCACTTCGTAGAAGTCGTCGTACTCCACAAAGTCCGACAGCTGGTTGTTCTCCACGTAGTAGTCCAAGTCGTCGCGGATCTCGTCGATCTTCTCGGGCTCGAGCTGGTGGTTCTCCAAGTGGCGCAACACGAGCTCCAAGCGCAGCACGTGGCTGCTGTTGCGCTCGAACTTGGCGGCCGCGTCCGCGTGGGCCGCCTGGGCCGCGGCCAGGCGCTTTTTGTGCGAGTGCTGGGCCATCTCGGCCTGCAAGAGCTCGTTCTGGCGGCCCAACTCGTCCAACACGTCCACCACGTACTTGGCCGCGTCGTTCTTGCGCGCCTCGTCGAGCCCGCGGGCGCCCAACTTGGTCTGCAACTCCAAGCCCTCGTTGGAAAACTGCTTCATTTTGGACACCTTCTCCACCTCCTTGAAACGCTCCATGGCGTTTTCGATCCGCGACCGCGTGTCGAGCAACACCTGCTTGTCGAGCTTGTTGCTGCTGTCGCCCAGCCACTGCTTGACCTGGTCGCGGCTGCGCTGCAACTTCTTGATTTCCTTGCGCAAATCGCCCTCCAACTTGTCCTTCAAGCTGGGGTTTTCCGTGACGCCGATCTTCTCGTAGATCTCCTCGAACTGCTGCAAGCCCTCGGCGACTTTTTTCTGGAGCTTGTCGAACTCCTGCTGTAGTTTGCGCGAGCTCATGGTGTGTTTTGCGCCGGCTGGATGTGGGGGCGTTTGGCGGAACAGGGGTGTTGGAAGAAACAGGGGCGCTTGCTGGGTGGTGGTTTGGCGCTGGCCCTCACGACGGCGTTGGGCCGCGCACGACCGCGGGCGCCATGCCTGGGAGGAATGGGCGGACGGACATGCTGTTGCTTTTTTTTTTGTGGGATGTATTGGGGAATGTATTTGGGAATGTATTGGGGAATGTATTTGGGGATGTATTGGGGAATGTATTTGGGGATGTATTTGGGGGTGCTCTCTTAGGCGCTGCATTTGGGGGTGTCCTTGTATATTGGGAGTCCATGGCGTAGTGATGGTAGGAGCCAATATGCTGGGCCGCACCGCGGGTTCTGGAAGGTTAGCTCGCAGGTTGTTTGCACCCTAACCTTGTGGAGCTTAAAGATTAGTCGTAGGATAGAGATTGGAAAAAGATTAGTCGTAGGATAGAGATTGGAAAAAGATTATTGTAGGGTAGACTGGATAAAGATTATCGTAGGGTAGAGATTGGATAAAGATTATCGTAGGGTAGAGATTGGATAAAGATTATCGTAGGGTAGAGATTGGATAAAGATAATCGCATGGTAGATATTCGATTAGTCGTAGGATAGAGATTAGTCGTAGGATAAAGATTGGATAAAGATTATCGTAGGGTAGAGATTGGATAAAGATTATCGTAGAGCAAAGATTGATTACACATTGATCTCGGGATAAAGATTGAATGAATATTCATCGCAGGACTAACACTGGATAAACATTCCAGGATTAACACTGGATAAACATTCATCGCAGGTAGATTGTACATGGAGAATATTTATGGCTCGGTTTGGGTAGCGTGAAGAAATTCAAATAAAAACACGAATAAAAATAGAAATGATAAAAATATAAATTCCAGAAACTGAGAGAAATATTGAAAACAAAGATAAATAAAATAGGCCTATTCTTATTATAAGAAGATATAATATATATATATATATATATATAGACATGAACATAGACATGAAAAAAGGTTTAATATATAAAATTAGCTACTAAAGAAGTCAACTTTATGAAAAAAATATCCTAAAGAGTATATAAGTAATTATAATCCTCTTGTTAGAATAAAAAATAATAAGTTAGAACTTGATATGTTAGCTTCTTCTAAATATAGTAAACTCATAAATAGTGACCGTGGCATGAATACTACCTGCGGCGTGAACATTAACTGTTACTATCTGCGGCTTGAACATTAACTGTTACTATCTGGGGCTTGAAAAGACATCACTGCCTGAAGAACAGTTGGAGCCAAGGGATCCGAAGAGCTCCATTGGTAAGTGGGGTTTAAACATCTGCACAAACCCGAGATTGATAGAGGCATAAAAAACAGCCAAAGTATACAGGTGGATGAACTGGCAACCAGCCGAGTTCTGAGAGGCGATGGAGTCAAACGATTGAGGCTCGAAAGTATTTAAATCTCAGCCCCAGAAACATGATTTGGAACTCCTCGAAAGCTGAGCATGGGCTAGAGAAGACAAAAAAAGGAAATTGACCAGAAAACCAATCAGTTGCAACTCAAGAAACAATCGCGATTCAAAACTATTGTGCCCGAGAGATCAACTTCCAAGGTTGTTCACAGGCCAAAGATGGCAGAAGTCTCAAAAAAAAAAAAAACCGGCGCCTCAATACTGTAATTCCAAAGCATGGGGCGTGAAGATCAATGGTCTATAAATGATGGAAGTACAAGAAAAGCTGAAGCATAGAGACAAACTAAATTGCGGATACTAGTCGAAGTCCCGGAACCCAGGTCAATGATAAACGTATCTACGATATACAAAACTCTTGGAAATGGTCGACTCCACTTCAAAAATAATGAAAGTCCATATATTAGAACTGGCTCCTCAATATTCGACAATTCCCGATTGCCCGAAATCCAAACATGCTTGAGACTCTAGAAGCATCCCAGGCTTCGAGATAAGTCTGAGTTCATAAGTAATAGATTGGAATATTATTGGACTCTGGATGATGGTCGAAGCCGATCTGAGATTCAGACCAACGAGGCTCGACTACTATTTAAAACACAAATCTGATCATCAGAAGCAAGCCTTACGTATACATAAATGCTCTGGGGCCGAGCTCAAGGGAATTGACAAGCTCGAGTGCCTGGTCCCATCTTTTTTGGGTTTGGCAATATGGTATCGCTGTGCTCATCAGTCCTTAACACAGCCAAATAATGTTTCAATCAAGGCATATACATTGTCAAAAACTAGATGCAAACTGTTGCTGAGGTGTGAAGCAAAACTGTTCTGGTGTGAGAAAATCGGATCTGTTCGAATTTGGCCTTGGTCGTCCGGAAAACACACTGGTAACAAAAGATTGACTTTTACCCAGCTTTCCAGAAAAGGACCAGAAACCCCAGACAGCTGGCTTGAAAGGTTTTTTTTAAAGCCACAACCGGCATTTATGTACCGTTGATTGCCGGTCCACTGATGTGCGCTCCGCCCGACCCTGAGCTGTTTTGATTTTAGACTGATCGTTGACTTTAGGCAGTCAAACAGCATTGGAATGATGTCACCATCAAATCCAGAAACCTATGGCCTAATACACGACATCAGCTGACGCTTCAATCGGCCTCGTCAACATTCAGTGTACCTAAGTAAGAGATAAGACACGCTTTCTCAACAATTCCGCTCACATATGTAGTATTAAAGGATATGACGCATATTCGTTCCTTTCGCTCGTGCCTATTAGCCACTACTAGAACTAGCTCTCACACTGGATGCTCAAAACTGCCGAGTCATCCACCATTCCACAGTCTCCCGAAAAAATACGGAAATTCCCAAAACACCTTGAGCTCTTACTTTTCTCCTAGTTCCTGCTTTAAGAACTCTTCGCTGAAATGACTGATCTGCTTGAAGTTCGTTTCAAACCCATCACGCCCGCCGTAGTACGGATCCAGCACAATCTCGGCAAACTCCGGGCTGGTCTGCCACTTGCCGAAAATCGCCACTTTGGCCTTGCTGTCACGTGGCCGCATGTGCAAAAGATCGCTCTTGTTCTGCTCATCCATTCCGATCACATAGTCAAACCGCTCGAAGTCTTTGGGCGTGATTTGCTGTGCTGCATGTTTTACAGCCACGCCGTGCTTGCGGCACGTGCTAGCAGAACGGGAGTCGGGACTCTCCCCAATGTGCCAGCCCGAAGTACCGAAAGAATCAATAAGTTCAACCTGGTTGGTATATCCAAGCTCGTGCACCTTGTGTGTGAAAACAGCCTCTGCCATGGGTGAACGGCAGCTATATAGTTAGCATTAGACTAATGACACGGGATATCCTTACCTTTTTTTGCTCCATGGATCGAATCCAGTGAAAAGAAGTGGGTCTTATGGCCGTTGCTCAGAAAGATGGCAATATCACTTCTCACATCTCACATGAGAAGAAAACATATGGAGCTGAGATTATACGTACATGTTTCCAAGACACACGAAAGCTACCGATATTTTCTTATCCTGGGCCATTTTCACGGTCTGCTCGGGAGTGGTGGTTTTTCTTGTGTCTCCAATCCAGAGTTTGTCATGCTATATTGCCCCAACAGTTGTTGCGAATTACATTACAAGTCGTGCGACGAGTGATTTGTGGGGTGACCATACCAAATCGGAATTATAGAAAGTTCAGTTTCTCTGCCGGAGTTTAGGAATTAGTGTACGTTGGCAAGTCCTTGATGTCCTCGCAAAACATTAAAAATACCGTACATTAAAAGCTTATGTTTTTGACTATTTGTATGAATGATACCAAGCTCTCGTTCCTCGCGTTTGGAATTGCTCAAGTTGTTTGTTTTGGAATTGTTCTTTGAACTTTAAACAAACAGCTGAAAGACTCGTGTACTCCAAAACGTTTGTCGCTGATTTCAAAAGCCAACAAAGTATGAAATTTTGAACGACATACGTCTGACTGGGGAACCAGTAGCTGCGCGAAGTCTTGTCAGCTAACATTGCTTGATGAAAAATTAGTGAACCTTCATATTACACAGACGTGCCGATTTCAGACATGGAATTCATCTCCACTGGCCAACATAATATTAAATTCACTCATGAATTTATACTTCTTTAGGTCTCTTGCAACCCGCCAAGCCAGCTTTTCCAATCATCAAGCTCTATAGGCGCGAATAGCCGTTTTTCTATATCTTCCTCGATCTTCAATTTCTTATCCTCGAAAAGCAAATCCATATCGTCGTCGTCTTCGGCTTGTCTCTTGCGCTCAAGTGCCGTCGTCTCTTTTTCTCTGAGATCATGTGTGGCCAACTCAGCACACTCTTGTAACACATCACACCCCGTAAGCTCTGCTATGAATTCAACCTGGCGAAACGCCGACATGATAGCCTGTGCTTTAACGCCGCTAGTCCACTCACTTGAGTTAGAAGGTGAGAGAGGCGACTGAAGCCCCTTCTTAACGTCCTTTGCTTTAACATTATCTGCACTGCTGGTATTTTTTTCAAGTTCAAGCATGTTAGAAAGAGCAGCGAAAAAAAACTGTTCCGGATTATTCTTTGAAAGGTCGCGTCTGCTCATCAATTTTTTATCAACGTTGCTCGTTCCAAAAACGTCTCCAGTATAAGCCACTATATCGGCATTCGATGCAGCTTTGACGCTGTTTTGCGGCGAACTTGCGTTTGGAGTACCCTTGGCACTCTGCGATGCAGGCACCTGAGGAGTCGACATGCTGTTTGGTGTCTTGATACTATTGACCAAATTTGCAGGGGTTGTGGCGTTCGCGGCCGGGGTTGGCAAAGCAGAACTTCCTTTGACAGACTTTCTTCTTGTTGTTGTCTGCTTTTTGACAGTCTTTTGCATACCTTTCGACGGAGTGTGCGCTGGAGGTGACAACGCATTCGACACAGAGGGACTTGATGTTATGACTTGTGCAGCGCTCGCGTTAGGGCCGGCCCGTTGCGATTGCAAAGGAGCATTTGGAGTGCTTCTCATGTATTGCTGTTGTGGAATTTGCTGCTGTGGATGTTGCTGAGCCAGGCCACCCACAATGTTTCCCTGCGGCATCCCATTATAGTTTTGCTGCATGGGCTGTTGCATAGCACTATGCGAAGCAAATTGCTGGACGGGAAATTGGTTGGCTTGTCTTGGCTGCTGAGACTGAACCGGTGCCGAGAGAGACTGACCTTGAGATTGATTTCTCGCTTGTTGGGCTCTTCTCCGGGTGAGCTCTTCCTTGATATAATCGAAATGCTTCTGGTATTGCATTCGTATTTTCTCAAGAAGATCTGGGCCGGCGAGATAAACTCCGATCTTGAGATTATCAATGACGTTCTTGGTCATGTTCTTCATTTGTATCAAGCGTTTGGTACCCTCGGTGTTGCGCGTAAGCACATAAAAATAGCTAAGAATGCTGTCAATGTTGGCATATTGTTGGGTGATCTTGTCCATGTTTTCTTTCACTTCAAGTTTTTCTTTATCACTTAAAAGCATTGTGACATCCTTAAGCTGTACGTTGTTTCTAGAGACTTCTTCGTAAAGAGCTCGGAGTTTCATTCTCATTTCATCAGTTAAAGCCGGCATAACCAGAGCCAAAGAGCCAGGAGTCATTCTATTCTGACCCGAGGCCATGGAATCCGCACCTATTCCCTGTGCCGAAATGCTTCTTTGCTGGACAGCCGAAGACATGTGTTGTCCCATGGAAGGGTTCGCATTCGGCTGTCCCAATTGTTGTAGGGATGGCAGCTGGAGAGGTATATGAGAAGCTGGTGGTTGTACTGGCTGCTGATGCTGCTGTTGTAGATAATTGTTAGCGCCTCCTTGATTTGGATTCTGCTGCTGCTGACGCTGGATCTGTTGCTGTGGATCCTGTTGACCAGCAGCAGAAGATTGCGCCATGGCTTTTTGTTGCGCTTTCCAGGCATTGAGTTTCTGATGTGAAATAAATTTCCGCACAAAACTTTGCTTCTGCGATTGGTCCATATTCAGCTGGATGGAACCGTTTTGCTGTAACTTGTGCAAAAGCGCCATGGCATCAGCGCTGTACTTGACAAAGTCCTGGGAAGTGATTTGAAAGTTTGGCGGCTTAACCTGTGGATGCTGCTGGTTTATCTGACGCTGTTGATGAGGCGGGGCCAGTTGTGATTGGTTTTGCATACCAACATTGGCTTGCATCGACAGTTGGGGTTGCAGCTGAGTGTTTTGAACCTGGTTGCCTCGGAAAGGAACCTGGTTGGCCATCTGGGGCAGATTCTGCATGTTGATCGGGTTGCTTTGCACTTGCCTGTTCACGTTCATGTTGCCCATGCCGTTCATTTGGTTCGTATTGTTAGCTGTGGCATTCATGTTGTTCATATTGCCCATGTTGTTCATATTGCCCATATTGTTCATATTACCCATGTTTCCCATGTTATTCATGCCACCCATGTTATTCACACTGTTCATGCCATTGAGGTTGTTCATGCCATTCATAGCGCCCATACCATTCATGGCACCCATGCCATTGATCCCGGCGTTTCCCATATTTTCCATGTTCCCCGTGTTCCCCATTGCATTCATGTTATTCATGGTGTTCATGTTGGCCATGTTCTTGGAGGCAGCCGCGGTCATGCTGATTTTGTTATTCACGGGAGCATTCATGTTTCCACCCATTGAGTTCATATTCCCCTGGCCGCTACCACCATAAGCGTCCATTCCAGTGTTTCCGACAGACAGACCATCAGCCATGTTGCCGCCGTTTGCACGGCGCATTTGGGTCAATTTCTGCTGCTGATGCTGGCGCACGGCCAACTGGTAGTGCGCGTTGTGCACTTCTTTGATCAAGGGCATTGCTGTCGTGGGGATGATTTTCTTCTGGAAACACTCGTAGATGCGGGCCCAGGTGTTCACGTTGGGAGGCAAGTTCGGCAACTTGCCCAAGAGCGCCGGCGGAATCGGGCTCGTGCGGACCAACTGGCCAATCTGCTGGATCTGCTGCTGAGTCAACTGCATTCCCTGCGGAATCTGTTGCTGTTGGTTCAGCAGCTGCTGCAGCAGCGAGTTGCTGGCCAGGCCCAGTCTCTGGACGGGCTGCTGCTGGCCCTGCTGCTGGCGGTTTTGGGCGTACATCGCCATGTTCTGGCCCTGGTACCCGGGGTTTCCCGCGTTGCCGTTGCCGCCAGCGGCCCCACCGCCGTTGGTGACGACAGGCACTGCGTTTCCGGTGCCGGCCAGCGGGTTTGCGACCGATGGGGCGTTGCGCATGCTCATGCGCAACTGGGTGACTTTTTGCTTGATAATGTTGACGTATTCGTCCTTCGTCGCCGATTTCAGGAAAGTGTACTTCTCGAACTCCTGGGCCATGGCGAGCGCCTTCTGCTCGTTGTAGGCGGTATTCTGGATTTCATTAAGCGTTGCGGCAAGGATCTGGACGACTTTCTGCCGGTCACCCATGTTGTAGGAGGAGTGCCAGGTGCCGCCCATGCGGGTATTCTGCATCCCGTTCATGGTGATTCCGGTGTTTTTTGACGACTGGGAGTGAGGCGGGGGCCGTTTTACAAGTCGTGCCTCTGTGGTTTGAGGGGCCTAGTGTGGCTAAGCAAGCGGAGCCAAGGAGACGTTCTCCGCCCGAAAGTGGATCTGGCGATTGGCAAAGGGTCAGTTGATCCAAGCGTTGATCCAACGAAAAAAAATACCTTGCAGACTTGCACGAGGAATACTGGCAGGCAAAAGTGGGTGTTTCGATGTAGGAGCAGACCGGCAGCGGCAGCGAGAAAAATGGCGCTGAGTGAGTAGGGCCCGATTCTGGAGGAGCCGGATTTACTCTGGTGGGCTTTTTTCTGGTCGTTTTTTGCGCCCGTCTCAATTTCGTGTGAATGCGCGCGTGCACCTGGACCTCCCGCGTGTTAGGCCTATTCGAGACGGCCGTAGAGCGGGGCGGCAAAAAAAAGGATCAGAATCAAAAGAACAGGGATTCAAAAAAAAAAAAACAGGTTATCCTAAAGACCACAAACACAAAGTCGAGCCAGGGGGGCGGGTATATATAAATGGGAGCGGCGGCCCACTTCTAAAACGCAGCGTATGTATTTCCGGAGCCTGATTTGTAAAAAGACAAGACTGCCAGGAAGAGCCAGTTGTAGTACACAAGAAGGACTTTCTGAGGCCAAAAACAAAAAAACGCGGGGCTGTTTAGAGCCAGGTGCGACTAGCGCCCTGATGTCAAAAGACAGACGGGCCCGACAAGAACGGCGTGGGGCAGCTCCTAAATCATGTTTTAGGGAGCACGCCCACAAAGCTACAAAACCATGACTATCCGTGGCCGTCAAAAAGCGTGGGATTATTGTGGCCCAAATTTCTCGGCTTCTTTGACAGGCACTCGAGATGGGCCCAGGCTGCTTTGGGCCTTGGTCACACGGCTGGCGCCATGCAGAGCCGCGCGCGCGGGCATCAGAATCAATAATGCCTGTCAGAACCCTAGGCCCCGCACCGGAAACTCCAGGCGCAGCGATTGTTCAGCGCACCCAATCAGCAGGATAACGGAGCGAGACAATGGGGGAAATGAAATGAACTAAGAAAAAGGGAATGACCTGAGAACGGGGGAATGGACCAAGAAATTGAGAACGGACCAGGAAAAACTGACGGAGAAAGAACGTGAACTGAGAAAAGAAGACGTGAATAAAGAAAACAAGAAGTGAGTAAGGAAAAGCAGAAGTGAACAAAAAATAGAGGAAATGAACAAATGAGGGAAGGAATTGAAAAAAACGGGAGCAGGAAACTTAACAAAGAAAAAACGCGAAGCGCCGGTCCAGCACGAGACAAAATTCGCGCCTACCGCGGCAGACAAGACCGATTCGAGGAGCGGCTTGAGCAAAGCGTATTGGAACTTCATAACGCGTATGTTTCGTGGGCCATATGGGAAACCAAAAGGCTGTGCGCGGCCAAAAGTGCGTGTCCGCATGACCACGATGTTGAGCACTCCAAACTGGGAAGACGAAACTCAGATTGGGAGAAAGTCTTCGTGGTAAAGTTCGGGACATTTTAATGGGCGGGGTCCGGGAGGAAATGCTCTCGGTCTTCAACCCTGGCTGCGGTAAAAAGACAAGGTCCATGGACAGGACAAGAGGCACATCACTTGAAGAATGAAGGCGCATATCCGAAGGCCACAAGGGTATCCAAACCATAGAACATCATAGATTAAGTCCCAAGTCTATACTGCAAGACATGATGTATTTGAGATCTTGCGGTGTCACTGTCATGTTCTACTCAAAAACTTTCCCAAGACTGAGTTGATGTCTATGAGGATGAAGTAGGACCAATAACACAGGAAGTAATACGATGTCGTGTGTAGCTGTTCCAAAAGCACTTGCAATTCTTGACGTCTTCCCCCTCCCTTTTTTTGAGTTCAAGCTAGTACATAAACTTGTGCATTTCTCGTTCAAGAGACAAAATCAAAAACCGATACTTCACCCTGCACATTTGTAAATCAGTACCGAATAATTGGTATGATGAATTCCGCGACAATATAGCCATCGTGGAACCTTACGGAGATCGGAGTCTGTGCCCCTCATCCAGAAGAAATGTCGTAAAACAAGTAACGGTCTCGTAATCTTTGATTGTTTTCAATGGACTGAACAGTAAATGGGGCAGGCGTGCTTTGGCCAGTCTCTAACCCCATTTCAACAGCCCCCTTTCTAAAGCATAAACCATTAAACGTCCAGGCAAGTGAGACATACAATACTATAATACGGCGCTGGAAGTTAACCAGCCAGTAGAATAAGGTGATCTTTCCCAGGTCAGTATTTAAAGAATTAATTGCTACAGGTTTGTTGGAGGAAAAGGTCTGCTGAGTAGCCATTTAGTCAGACAATCTTTATTCTGTGCAAAGGCGACTTAGAGTTGTCACCAATAAAACATGACATGTGTATTACGGCATACGAACCAGTCCTTTAAATGCTGTGAATATTACTTTGTTTGTATACGCGATATATATACAAGTATGTGGGAGCGCCGCTGGCTTGGCTACCTTGGAGACATGCTAGGCCAATCAACGGGCCCTTCAATGATTTTCTTGCAGTACCTTCACGCACTGCTCGGTCTGCCCGGTCTTCCGTGAGATCTGGGTGAGTGACCAAAAGTCATATGCTTTTCGACTACTGGTACGAAGAAACGCAAAAATCTACCGGACGGCATTCTCTTGGCTTCTTCGTGAGCTTGGGGCTGGTGTCCAAGATTGAAGGTCTTTCCCGGACTATGCTGAGCGCCAGTGCTCCAGGTCGTGGTGGACGGTGGGATATCTTCCCAGTTCGAGTCTGTAGTGAGCCCGAACTTCGAGCGGCCTCGTTCCTCTATCAAACGGTAGCAAAGATTCTCTTCACAGCGCGCTTGTCCTCGTGCGCACGCTGCTCTGCCTCGTCGATAAACTCCGTCTCGTGCATCAACTTCCATTGCGCCCGCTGGAACTTCAAGCCTAGTGTATTGTAGCCTAGCTGATGCGCGGCAGCCGCGAGCTCGGTACGGAGCTGGGTCTTGACTTGGACCAAGTGGTTACGGAGTGTCTCGTCGCGCTGGCTGATCAACTCCTTGGCGTTGACACGCACCACGAAGAACAAGACCTTGCATATGACGGCGAGGTGGACCAAGTTGCCGTTGAGGTTGTCGGCGTCGGTCCAGATCTGCACGAAGCGCATCAAGCGCACGGTGTACGAGAACGGGAGCACCAAGAGTGCGTCCTCGAGCTGCGCCGCGCGGATCTTGAGCAACACGGCCAACACGTGCTGCTGGCCCGTGATGCCGTAGGCCTGGAGGATGGCGTTGGGCGTGGGTTTGACGGGCATGGACGCGCCCGGCCTCTTGCTGTGGAAGTCGCGGAGCTGGGCCTCGTAGGCAGCGGTGGCGTCGAGGTCGGCGGTGCCGATGTCGAGCGCCTCCATCAACTTTTCGCCGCCCTTCAAGGTCTCCATGGTCTGGTTGGACACCGGGGCGGCGTCGCCAGCGTCGGCCGGGTCTGCGTCAGGGTCCACGGGCGCGGCGTCGGCGTCCAAGGAGCGCAAGAGCTCGGACTCGTACAACTCGTCCATCTCCTTCTCGCGCTCCTCCTCCAAGAACACCTGGTCGTTGGTGGCGGACCACACGCGGATGGAGTGGTCGTGCGAGGCCAGCACGACGAAGGAGCCGTCGCGGCTGACACAGAGCGCCCAGACCTCGCTCTGGTGCGCGGGCAACTTCTGGATGCACTGGAACTTGTCCCCGTCCCAGTACTTGAGCATGGCGTCCTTGCCCGCGCTGAAGAAGTGGTGGCTGTCCGGGAGGAAGCGCACGGCCATGATGGAGTCCAGGTGGCCAAAGAGCGACTTGTGGCAGTCGCCAAAGTCCAAGCCCCACACCTTGATGTTCTTATCCGCAGACGAGGTGATGATGAGCTTGCTGTCGGCGGACATGTCGATGGAGAGCACCGGCAACTTGTGGCCGTACAAGGTCAAGTAGAGCTTGAGCGAGTCCACGAACACCACCTGCACGTTGTTGTTGAGGAGCGAGATGGCCAAGTACTTGCCGTCGGGCGACACGCGCACGCACAAGACCTCGTCCGAGAGCTGCAACGTCTGCGCGAGGGCCAACTTCAAAGAGGCCACCTCGGCACGCGAGCCGGGCACGGCCTCGTGCACCACCTGCACGTCCCAGAAGCGCACGGCCTTGTCGTTGCCGCCCGTGACCAAGCGGCGGCCATCTGGCGTGATGTCCATGGACCACACCGCGGCGCCGGAGTCGTCGGCGCCGCCCGCGGCGAGCGCGTGCGCGGCCTCCACGCGGTCGACCATGGCGGAGCGCGCCAAGTCGTAGAGCTCCAACGCGCCGCTCTTGAAGCCCACGGCCACCAACGTGCCGCCGGGCAAAAACTTGCAGCAGAGCGCGTAACCGCCGGCCAACGCGAACGTGCGCACCACGTTGTGTGTGCGGAGGTTCCACACCTTCAACTCGCCGTTGGCCGCGGTGGCCAAGAGCCGGTCGTCGTCCGACACGTCCATGGCCCGCACGTCCGAGCGGTGGCCCGCAAGGTCCACGGCGTACGCGCGCAGGGCCACGAGCGAGCCCGGCGCGGCCTTGCGGAGCGCGTCCGGCACCGCCACGCGGTGCTGCTCGATGCTGTTGTTGGCCAACGCCACCAAGAGCTCGAGCCGCCGCCGCCCGGGCACCCACACGCACGAGCGCACCTTGGCGCCGCAGCGCACGGTGGCGAGCGGCGCGAGCAACATGGCGAGCTCGGCGTCGCGGAGCTGCTGCGCGATCTCGCCCGCATCGAGGCCCTTGTCGGCCAAGCGCTTGGTGCGCCGCGCCGTGGCCTTGGCGATCTCGTCCGCGGCCCGCAACCGCACGAGCTCGCACGTGCGGTCCAGGTTCTGCAAGAAGAACACCTCGTGCGAGCCGGCCGCGTCGTGCACACGCGTGAACGCCACGCCCGTGCACCGCGCGCCGCTCTGCTTGGCGAAGTCGCCGCGGTGGCGCATGCGGGCGCCGTCCGCGGCCGCCAAGTCCAACGCCCACACGGAGGCCAGGGCGCCGGCGCCGCACGTGACGAGCATGTCCTGCGCGGCGCTGGCGCCCACGGCCCACGCCTCGCCCAGGTGCGCCAAGTGCGTCTCGATGCACTGGCGCGCCTTCAAGTCCCAGAGCTTGACGAGCCCGTCCTTGGCCACCAGCACCAAGTAGTCCTCGCCCTCCTCGGCCACCGTGGCCTGCGAGGCGGGCGCGTGCACGAGCACCGCGCCCGTGAGCGGCGCCTTGTGGCCCTTGAGCTTGAAGAGGCCCTCCTCGGCCACGAGGTCCCACACGATGAGCGACGCGTCAGCCAGGCCGGACACGAGCCGCGTGCCGGAGGCGTCGAAGCAGAGCGTGGCCACCGCGGCCTTGTGGCCGGCGAACGCGAGCACGACCGCGCCGGACGTCAAGTCCCACACCTTGACGGCGCCGTCGGCGTGGCCCAGCGCCACGAGCCCGGACGCGGCGTGCGCGGCCACCACCACGATGGCGGCGGGCGCACGGGACGTGTTTGCGTTCAGCGCGCCGGGCGTCAAGCCGTCGGCGAGTTTGTGGACGATTTCGCCTGTTTTTGTGTCCCACACCACGAGCTGCTCGAGCGCGCCGGAGACGGCCCTGCCGGCGGACGTGTCCAGCTGCGTGGCGGAGGGGGGGAGCCATATGACATTGCACTGCGAGGCGATCACGCCAAACACCGCCTGCTGCTCGTAGCGGTCGTACAGTTTGACCATTCTGCGGAGTTTTCGCGCGCGGAAAAGACGGTTGTGATCAGGGAAAGCGCGGCGTCACGAGGGGGGTAAGGTGACGGCGGGGCAGGGCGGCGGGGCGGTGTTTTGGGGGGCCCGGCGGTAGTTTGGGGCAGAAAAAGCGTGGTTGCGAACATGCTTTTTCGCGCCGATGAGCTTCGCGCTGAGCGCGCGGGTTCTGGGGTCGGCCGAGTTGGAACCCTAGGTTATGTGCAGGACGTCAGGCTCCATAGTCCATGGGGGGTTCCCAACTTAGGCAGTTGGGTCATTGGGTGTCTCGTGTGTACTGGTGTGTACTGGTGTGTACTGGTGTGTAGGCATGAGCTTTTACTGGGCTGAACAAAACCAAGTCTGCCGCGACTGATCTGCTAGAATATCGGGTGAGGGAGGAAGCTCCCCAGCTCAGGTGCAGGATACCCTAGCCCTATAGTCCATGGGAGTCTCCCAACTTAGACAGTTGTTATCGGGTTTCTCAAGATGTACTAGTGTGTGAAAGTACATCTTTACCCGATTAAGTCAAACCAACTTTGCTGACACTGATCTGCTAAAAAGATTGGGTAAGGAGGGAAGCCCCCTCAGTTATACTCCGCCGCACTCCTTGTTGCAGATAAGTATCTGAAACTGGAAGGTCGTGCTTTCCTATGATTATTGCATTCAGTCCTGGTTGTGCCAGAAATCCCAATATCGTATTTTCTTCTATAGGGCTCCAGACGAGGGGCCAGTCGTTTTTGTATAGAAGTCCGGTGACCAAGACCAGAGCAGACGCACTGGTCTTTTTTCTGGGGGGAAATGCTTTGGCCTCAAACCGGGCCTCACCGCCGGCCCTGCAGTCGAAGCTGTCACGTGACACGAGGACAGGGCATGGCATGGCGGTTTGGTTTTTTGGTGGTTTGCCGTTTTTTGTGGGTTCTTGCTGTGGTTGAAGTTTTCCGTATTTGGTTGCTGGTTGGGTTTTTAGTTCGGTATGGCTTTTTATCTGATTCTAGCTTGATTAGTGTACGCTCTAGTGTCTCTGGCTCATGGACATGTACTAAGTGAGGGCATCCCGACGGTGAAACACCAGCCGGCTATTTTTCTTGGGTGTCATTTCATGGGTTTGAGTCCGTCTGGACTTTCAGAAGTATCCACATCGTTTGCATGTTTGTTTCAGTACGTTTCATTCCGGTGCATGTGCAATCAGGTAGATATACGATGTATAACGATGAGTTCCTGAATTACTTCATTCCTGGCCACCGCTTCTGGATTGAGGCTACCCCCAGCAAAACATATTTTCCATGCGTTTTTGCAAGCCGTCTGCTCTAGTTCGTGTAGGAATAATTTTAATACTTAGTGAGAACCTCTCAATGATGGGATCAAGGTTTTCGTTCAACATTTCAAGTCGGATTCTATTCCGTTACCTAGTCCTTGTTTCAATAATGAAACTACATGCGCAATGTTCAGGCTGTGTGTGCTGAAATATCATTGCTTCTGTACAGCTGTATCAGATTGCAATACTCCTGGCAATGTCGTAGTTTGGATTGTTGTTGTAATCTCAGCTCTGCTCTTGCTCCATTGAATTTAAGTCAGTGGAAATTTACATTCAGGCCGTCTGTTCAAAATGTTCGTGCTACATGAGTTTGAACGAAATGTGGGCTCCGGCCGACAACTTTAGGGAACTGAACAAAATTAAATTGGTTCGTCAGCACGACTTTTAAGGTATGCACTCGAAGACATGGCGAGCCGCAGAAAGTGAGCTCCTCAAGCCCTCTCCAACCATCTGAGTTGAGGCGACTATAACCGGAGGCTTATCCTTGGAATCCATGACGTAATTCCAATACTCAAACAGATACGGGTCAAGAGGCCTTGACTATGGGAAGGGGCGGGCAGAGTTCCGACACTTAGTACGTATCTGGGAGCTGTTAAAAGGTTCTTTTATATAGTTTCTTGTATAGTTTTGCTCTTGTAATGAGATTAGTCTACCAAAAATTATGTTGCAGTGCATGGATATTCAGTGTTATATCACTAGGAGGCCATTCCAATTTTGTTATTTCTCTTGCAGCTTGTTCAGGTTATGCATCAGATTCTCAAAACTTTATCCATTCTTAGTTTTTCTGGCCATTTTCTCATTTTGCCTGCTAGAGTATGCTTGCTCAAGTAAGTGTACTATCAGGTATTTGAAATCTTGGTTTGAGTGCTTGCGCAAGTTGATATCGGACTTTTCACTCAATCAAAAATCATTCAAATCTTTGGGGAAAATGGACTTTCATAGATCTATCTAGACATAGAAGGCCTATTTGAGGATAGACTGATGATGGGGCATATCTATATCGGAGTGTGCCATCTCTCGTGTTGATACAAGTTGTTGGCTCGTATATATGCTTCTTGTGATATATATACTTTGAGCTGTCATTACTCTTGAAACTATGAAAATTTAAGAATGTCTCTCATTGGCTTTGTGTGTTTTCGATTCAGGCTGTTCATTCACGCGTCCCTGAAGTCGTGTTCAAGTACATTTCAGCTCTAGTGCATGTTGTAGTGAATGTTTTATTAAATACGATGGGTAAATTCTGGTCTATGTATGTTCTACACTGATGTCCAAGAACGCTGTTGAGACCTGTAACGCATATGTAAGATTATACCGAAGTATGTCAATCCAGGTAGATTCGAGTCGTTCTTGTTCAGCCTAAGAGGCAAACTGAACTAATCTGTATGGATGATAAGATGTAGAATTCCTATTGTCGGAGAAGGTTCCAGTCTGTTTCATATGTATGTTTTCCCGCTGCGATTCACATTTTTGGTACTTTTCATTCGAACGAAAGTATTGTTCGCTCTTGGAGACCATGTTGCGTTGCGAGTCGTATTTACCCTCTAAGCATGTACAAAAGAAAGACATTTGCACGTTTAGGGGCTTGTGTTCCGTGCCAATGTGACATTGACCTCTCATTCAATGTAGACTAAAGCATCCAAGCTTCATCTTGGCAGTTTCCAATTTTCCAAGACACCCACGTAAATTGCTCCTTTAGTGCTTTCCAAGGTGTGGGCGGATCTACCGGTCATTAAATGCGAATGTGTTTAATGTAATTCTGATCCACTTGTGTCTCTATAATATCCTTACTTATGATTGTTTGTTTTAAGTGGTGCTGAAACCTGCATTTCAGGTGCCATGTCATCGAAGTTATTTGTGATGTGACGGTCAGAGTAGGCCACCTTTCACTGGCTTGCGGTACTCCAGCAGCAGAGTCTCGGATTTCGGCATGATCCTTGGGAAAAAGAGAAAGGCTTACCAGAATGCGGATCGTGTAATTTTCGGGTTTCTTCTACTTCAAAGATTAATGATTTAAAGTACCAAATTATCCCTTGCCGTAATCTTCAATTGAACTGATTTGTTTTTCTTCACATTTTTAGCTGAAGGAAAATATAAGTAATTTGGAGAAATTGAAAAAACCTGATGCCCCTACTAAATTGTTCATTCCGATAGTGTGGTATAAGATGAACGTATCTGGGCTGGACATTCTAGATCGAGCCCGATTCACACTGCGCTCAACTTTCGGATTTCCCAACGCCAATCGCGTAAAATACAAAAAAATCAAGATCATTGTCTATTATTATATCAGCAAGATTCATCGATAAACACTTTACTCATTCAGGCATTGCTCGTGATTTTACACAGTTGCGCGGCAGAACTTTTGATTTGGGTTTATTGCAGAAGCTTGGATTCAAGCAGGCGTTGATTGAGTCAATTGAATTTCCAATTAAAGTTACAAAATATTTTCTGATTGTTTGGCGGAATAGTTGAAATGAATTAAGGGTCTGCTTGAAGTGCTCTGTAAGATGGGCGTATCATATGAATGGAGGCACAAATTGTACTTACTCTTCATTACTCCGAGGAAAACTACTTCCTATCTTACTTCATTGCCTCGTACCGATTTCCTAATTTCCGTTCTAAACCTTCGATGGAGTTGTATTTCATTCATTAGCACGAGATAGTCCACCGTGACATCATAAACAACTTCGGCTTTTATGTTTTGTTTTCCGCTGGAACTACTTCATGTCGTCCCCCAGCTCATAATTTCAGCCACTGTTTTCATGTAGAATTCAGCGAGCTCCGGGGTAGCCAGAACACTTTGCCCTTGTCCATTGCAAACACCTGTTGTCTACGAATTAGAAAATTATACTCAGCGTACATTTCTCCGGAGGGACATTGTTAAGAAGCGACCCAATGTAATTAACTGATTGACATCCAAGAATTCAACCGAAATCGATGCCAACCATGAATATTTTGGTGATCAATGCATCAGACATTTTATTTACCGAACAGGTCGTGCCACAGTGAGAGATATGGCGTCGATCTCCGTGCTGTGTCAATTGCTGCAAAATCAAGAGGCGGGCAGCTGGCCAAGTTTCTATGTTGAACAGCTCACCTGGCTCCTCCGAATGTGGGGTGCACAAGCAATATTAAGTTCTCTGTTACAGATCTTCTATTCATTGGAGTATTCCTATGTTTCCATACATTCTCTCATGTCCGCGCTACTTTCTGCCTCTGGCTTTAAGGATTTGCGCCACGGTGTCCACCACAGACGTCTCCAAGTCAATGAGGGGGAAGCCAAGAATCTCGCGGGTCTTGCTGTTGTCGAGCTGGCAGGTTTGTTTGGCAGCCTCCTTTCCAGAACCTGGGTTGCCAATAGGCAACTTGTTCTTCAAAGACTCAAACCTGGCGTTCAACACATCCAACAAGTCCTGGCCGTTGAACTTCGACGATGTCATAAGCAAGCGCTGGTTGGACAAGTTCTTCTCGAACGCAACCAAGTGCGCCTTGGCCACGTCTCTGACATCGACAAACGAGCCTGCAGTCTCCGGCACATCCGAGTCCTTGCCCAAATTCAACAAACCATTAATAATTTCCGAGGACGTGTTGAGCTCGTCCTTCACCTCGGAGTCGAAGGTTTGTGGGCCAAACACGTACACTGGGTTGATGTAGTTGATGGTGAAATTGGGCTTTTCGTCTTTCACAAAGTCCCACGCTGCCTTCTCGGCAAATGTCTTGGATCCCACATACCCGGGCCCAGGGCCCAGCTTGGCCTCTTCCCACGTGATCGGGTTCCACAGCTCCTCGGTATCGACGTGGCTGGGGTCGTTTCCTTTGCTGAGGTTCATGATGGCGGCGTAAGAAGAAGTGACCACCACGTGCTTGATCTGGGGGCCGTACGTCTTGATGGCATTCAAGGCGTTTTTCGTACCGTTGACGGCAGGCTTGAGCAACTCCTTTTCGGCGTCCGATGCTTTAAAGTGGAACGGAGAGGCCGTGTGCAAAAAGACAGTTACCTCCGGGTGGTTTTTCAAGGCCTCGTCGAAGGCACCTGCTGGCTCGACGTCCTTCACAATCTCGTAGGAGAAGCTGTTGGAATTGAGCAACTTCTTCAAGTTTTCGCCCTTTTCGGACGATCTCACCGTGCCTACTACATTGTAGCCCTTGTCAATTAGAAGCTTGACGATGTGCTGTGCAATGAAGCCTGTAGCTCCGGAGACAAATACAGTTGTGGGTGTGACGGTCATTGTGCTATTTGGGAAAGAGAGGTGTGTTTGTGTTTAATTTTTACAAGGCGTGTCGGAGGCCGGGCCTTCCTTTTTTATATGGCACCACCAGACATCGATGGAAGGTCTTCGAATAGGAGAGGCAAAGCAATAATGGGACGCCTGTGTAAAAAAGCCTCGGTCCCGCAGCAATCGTGACATCATATCATCAAGATCTATTACATACATTAGTGAAATGTCGGCGGGCGGGCTTCCTCGGCTCGTTGGCAAAACTCAGGTCTTGGAATATGACCAAAGAGTATTTTCACGCAGATCGCTTTTCCGCCATGGCCAAGTTGCCGTCAAATACTTGCGTTCTTCAGTGCCGCGTGATATTTGCCCTCTTAGTAATCGATCAGCAAATCATGTGTATGCAGTACTCGCAGCTTTTAGTTCACGGGTTGCGAGATTTCTCAGACAGGAGCCGTCTAGCACCGACCTCCATACAAGCACTGATTGAACCAGTAAAAAGCATAAAAGCCCCATGCTTTTGGTGACGCAAGCATATTTGGGGGCTTGTTAGCGAACTTTGAAAAATATCCTCAAAGATCTGGTCAAAACTATGACGCGCAATCTCGAAAACCAGTAAAACTGCACCCCAAATGTATTCGGTATGCTGGATCTGCTAGCTTTCCAAGCCTGTACTGTAGCGCAAAACTACCAAACTTATACTTGGATTTCCTTGGCACCCTTCTTTCACTTCCATTGTACTTGAGGCCGATGTCGTCATCGGAAAAGAGAGAATTGCTGTCGTTCGGAATAATCTACAACACGTGACAACACCAGGCCTGGCTTACCCCATAGAGTTATCTTGCACATTGGCATAGTTGTACGATTCTTTGCATAATCCTATTGATCTGGAAGCATGCTTTTCAATGGATTCATCTCCTAAAGGAGCAGAACTATGAAAATATCTATATAATACTTTTTAGCACCTCCCAAATACAAACCTAGTGGTCCGTTTCCTCTTGTTAATCACGGCCTGGGCGGTCCTCTTGGCACACATGTTTACGTATTGATTATTACGTCATCAATTTTTGGGATAAATTTCCTATACTAGTCGGTTCAGCTCAGAAGTTCAAAAGGATGCACGAATTCAAGTCTCAACGAGTTAGTGATCAAAGCCAACATCTCATTAAGACTCTTGGATTTGGCAAATTTGACCTCGTGCCACCTTTCTTTCACAGTAGTGTTAGAAAGGACTGAGGAAAACATCTATGGCGTCTTTATTTTTGGGGTTTTCGTTCGTTCACAGAGGGTGTTGGAAGGTTGATACGGTCGACATATCCAAAAGCATGATGACCTATTGATCTTGATAAAAGCTGCGTACATGGCTGTTTTCTCTTTATCAGTGTGAACCTTGCATCGTCCATCCTACTGCAAATTAGAGCCTCCATTGCAAGAGTGGAATGGTCAACTGCTAGTAACAGCTCTACGTGTCATGAGCTTTTCAAAACAATTACCTATACACTATTTTTTTTTCTTTTCTGAATTATACTTTTTTTCAACTTCTTCCGTAGTGCCGGTGACTTACAGAACTACCAATCGGGATGTCCGGGGATACCGTCAAGTAGGTATTCTTACGTCTTCTCGTGTAGATAAGAGTGAATAGTCATCATGGTTAATTCTCAAACCACTATATTGTAATCTGTAAAACGATTAAACTCTATTGTACAAAGGGCCTCTTCGAAAAGGGCCATGCAAGAAGTGAATGTCTCATGAATGTGCGTGAGCGCCGTGCTTGGCGTCGTTCTGATGGCAAGCGGCCGGCCTTAGATTGCCATCTCGACGTCAGCAGTAGCTGCCTCCGCAACTGCCTCAGCCACAGCCTGGACTTCCGCATCAGCCGCAATGGATTTCTGCTGTTCGGGCTGGCCCTCGATGGCGATGGCAACATTGTTCTTTTCCGTGTCAATTTCGACACCTTCATTTGGAATGATCAACTCCAACTCGCCGTTCTCCAAGAAAGAGGCTTTGATCTCGTCAAACTTCACCATCTTGTCAAACACGAAGCGCTTCTCAAATTGAATCTCATGCTTCTGGAAGTCTTTGATCAATTCTTGGGCATCCTCCATTATTTCCTCCTCGTTGTCAGACTCAGACTCGGAAGAACTAGACTCAGACTCGGAAGAGCTTGATGACTCGGAATCGGAATCAGAATCGGAACCGGACTCGGAGTCGGACTCGGAGTCGGACTCTGACTCCGAAGAGCTAGAAGACTCGGAGTCGGAGTCCGAAGAGCTGGAAGATTCCGCGTCTTTGATGTCCTCACCCTCATTCTTGGACTCTTCATTGGCTCCGCCTTCGACGTTCTCCTCGACGTCCTCCTCGGCTTGATCAGCTTGAGTTTCCTCTTCATTGTCAGTCTCGTCGAACGTGAAGTTGAATTTACCTGTGATAACCAACTCATTCTCATTTTTCAAGAAGTTGATTTTCAAGTCTTCCTTGATGAGAGATGGGAATCTGAGATTCAACTTGTAAGTGTTGTCGTCAAGCTCGACCAACTCGCAATCCTTGGAGCCTTTCAAATCTTTGCTCAAGTCGATCACATCGAACTCGTCATCAGAGTCGTTGGCCTTGAGCAAAAGCTCATTGTCAGAGAGCTCTAACTCGGGGTCAGTAGAGTCATTGTCACTGTCGTAACGGTCTGGCAAATCAAAGCGGTGTTTGTAGATGGTGATTCCCTCGTCGTCGGACGAATCAGAGGAGTCGGAGTTCATGTCTTCATCCACAACAATGTCATCATCATCGTCATCAGAAGTGTAGTAATCCGAGTCGATTTCGAAAAAAACATCATCGTCGCTTTCATCAGACGAGACTTCATCGGCAGATTCGGTGACCTGGGCCAAGGCCAATCTGAGGTCTTCCAATTCCTCTTCAGAATCCAAGTCCAAGTCGGTATTGGACTCAGAATCAGAGTCGGAATCGGACTCAGAAGAGCTGGATTCAGATCCAGAGTCTTCGACGCAGCCAACACATTTGCCACAAGCGTCTTCAGACTCGGACTCAGAAGAGCTCGACTCAGATTCGGATTCGTCGACGCAACCAACGCATTCCCCACAAGCATCTTCGGAATCAGAGTCGGATTCGGAGTCAGAGTCTGAAGAGCTGGCCAAAAGAATGTCTTCTTCGATGTCAGAGTCGTATTCGTCGGAAGAAGAAATGTCCAAGTCAGAGTCAGAGTCGTAGTATCTGACTAAGTCATCGTTCACATCTCTTACAGCTCCCTCGGCCTCCAAGGCATCGATAGCGTTGTTTTCAAGTTCGTCGTTCATGTCAATTCCATCGAAATCCTCAGGAATAACAAAAATCTCCTCATATTCGCCCTCGGGGAGCCCGTCGGAGTCATAGTAGATCTCAGAGGCATCGTCATCGTTGCTCTCCAAGTCAAAGTCGTATGTTCTCTCGTCATCTTCAGAGTGAGCGTATCCGTCGTACTCGCTTTCAGAGTCAGCATTTTCGGAGTCGGTCTCTGGCTCTTCAATAAAAACCTCTCCAGATGGCTGTGGGTAGTGGTACTTAGCGTATTTTCTGCCGTGCCTGGTAGAGTTGTGTCTATGAGATTGCTGGCTATAGTCACTGTTGAAGTTGTGGTGAGTTCTTCTGCCAGCCGAGTGGTGGTGGCGAAGACCAGCACGGTGATGTCTTTCGAATTGTGGGTTGTAGTCGGATCTCCCGCCAAACGATCTTCTGTGAGGCGAAGATCTAAACGATTTTCTGGTGTATCTGGATCTGTTGAATGACATGGTTGTTTGGTGATCTATAAGGGAAAATCTGATGAGAAACAATAGCTTAGCATGCGATTTTGCACGGTATTTATCATGAAAAATTGGCAATGCCACCGGTGCTTAGCGATGAGACGTGCGGCTCAGTCAACTGCCCAATGCGGCAATTCCGGGGTGCCATCTTGCTGCCTGCGGCGCGCAACCCGTACCTCCCGCAGCTGTCGCGCGCGTCATCGCGTCCATCGAGTTCCACCACGTTCCAGCGAGCCGCACCAGAAACCCATGGAAACTCATCGAATTTTGGGCTGCAGCTGCGCGCGCTGGCTTGGAACGCGTAGGCCAATGGGAGCCACGGACGGAGAACACGTCTTATTTATAGCAATGCCATGTTGCTGGGTTACCGCCCCACGGATTTCCATGCACTTCTTTTTGCGGTATTGTTGCAAAAATGAGAGGCCTGGTAAAGCACTGATTTCTTGGGAGCACGGACTTTTCTCTTCAGGCTTTTTTTTTTCGTACCATTTTTCATTCCGTGATTCTTGACTGTTACGTTGGCTAGAGCCCTGCCATCAAATGGTCACGTGACCGCGGAAACAAAAACGTCTGCCCGTGTAGTTTCGTAGATTGGCCCCTATGAGAGTCGCGCCATGAATCAGTCATTCGATGCTGAGTAGAGGGGTGTCACTTCTCGCTTCCCATTCCCTTTTCCATATGCCTATTTTGTGGGCGGCAAGTAAGAACCTACGCGCTAGCTGCAAATTCTGGAGAAAAAAATGAGCATGCCGCAGGGTTACCCGCCCTGCGCCCGCGAGTATATAAGCAAGCGGTCCCCTTACAAACCCTGATTTTTGGAACCAAATCTCTTTGCCATTTGGCTTAGATCAAGTGTAGTATCTGTTCTTTTCAGTGTAACAGCTGAAACGTCATCACTGATGACATATAATATTATTGCTATTTTTGGACTTTTCGTCTCGGGGCTCGATGGGCTTGCTCACACTCCGGGGCACAGTGTCGTTACCACTACACCTTCGGTTTCTGACGCAATACTTTTAGTCGCTCTCTGTGAGGCCATAGAGCGCGAGTAAAAGTTTTGTTCGTCGAAGGAATAGCTCAGATAAGCAGGATATCTCATCGGTGTGTTTCCTTTTTCCTTTCGGCTTGTCTGGGTGGCGTCACCTCTTTTCGAGTCGTATATCCTGCACGTAGTTCGGTCACGAGCATCCCCATCTGAGGCTTATCGCTTAGCCTATATCTACTACATCTTTCTTCACTATCGATTTTTCCATAGATCCCGGCTGAATTTATTGATGGCTTATGACTGACGATGAATCGGACACTTCCTCGCTCTCGTCCCTCTCGAGAAGCGGATTCCCCCTATTTCCTACTATAGGAGTCGTCACCCCCGATGCCTCAAATGGGTCGGAAAAGTCGACTTCCTCTCTTCTGGAATTAGGTTCACAAACTCTCTTTGGGTTCTGGAGCAAAAACAAAAGTAGAAGCAGCGAGCAAGACTGTGCCACCAATTTTGCGCGTGACACGAGGCCCAAAACTCTCAAGCATGATGCTAGCGGGCACTCTTACCCTACTGTTGGCCTGAATAGTAGCGGTAAAAAAGGTGAATTTCTTGATGAGGGTGTGGATGTGAGTGAAATCCGGCGCCTGGTGAGCTCTGCCGATGGCTCCACGAGTGAAAAGCCTACTTTGGACACGCGCATTTTGCGGGCAATGGGCTCTCAAATGGCCGTCGGTGATTACCAGGACATAGCAGGCCAGAAAGGCAAGTTCAGGTATGTTGATATGTACGAAAAGGCACTCAGAACATTAGAGCCATGCGACCTGAGCGCCCCCTCTGTGTTTGGTGTTTCGGGCCTTGACGAGTACCAGCAGTTCGTCAAATTGCTGGAGCTAGACCAGCAGATCCAGGAGGATTTGGCCTCACACAAGTTCTCCAAGAACTCAAACGTGCTCCCTGTTTTGGACACGGGTGACTTCCACAAGCTATATAACCACCAGGATATATACTCACCGGAGATCCGAGCCACAAAACGGTTCAAGTTCCCTTTCCCGTGGAAGCGGAAACCGCCTGCACGTGCTGCTACCAATGCTATGGATAGCGAGGACGATCTGACGCAAAACCTCCTGCCTTCGTCGCTGGAAATGCCCAAACAACAGGCGTTCCTCCACAGGAAACTCGAGGTCCGGCACTTGCAGATGATCTCCATGGGGGGAACCTTGGGCGTCGGTTTGTATTTGAACATCGGAAAGGCATTCACGATCGCAGGGGGCTTGGGCACAGTTTTGGCCATGTTTCTCGTGGGGCTTGTGGTGCTTGCCACGGTGATTTCGTTTTGTGAGATGGTGACTTTCGTCTCTGTTATCGACGGTGTCTCTGGGTTGAGCTCACGTTTTGTCGACGAAAGTTTTGGATTTGCCACTGGCTGGCTCTACTTTTGCAGCTTCTCGTTTGGCCTTGCGGGCGAGGTCGTCGCGTCGGTGATCATATTGAGCTACTACTCGGAAACGGAGATCTTGACTAACAGTGGCTCAACTGCCGGTTTTGTCACCTTGTTTTTGCTAATATGCATCGTGAGCAACATTTTGAGTGTCAGGATATTCGGCGAAATTGAGTATTTTTTCAGCTTGGCGAAGGTCCTCATTACCCTTTTGGGGATTATTGTCATGATCATTGTCAACCGTGGAGGCATTGGCAGCCAGGGCGTGGTGGGATTCAAGTACTGGCTGTACCTGGAGTCTGATTTCGAACACAACTTGATATTTGGTCCCTTCCGGCCGACTTTCAATTTGTTTAGTGATGGCTCGGACTCTAAGGCTGAAGGTATTGGTGGTGACACTGGAAGATTTCTTTCGCTTCTTGTTGCCATTGTCGTTGCTGCTTATGCATACAGTGGTACTGAAATTGTATGTATCGCCGCATGTGAGGCAAAAGACCCACGCAAAGCTCTTCCTTCAGCCACCAATAGGGTTTTTTGGAGAATATTGATTCTATACTGCTTGGCTTCTTTCGTGGTATCGCTCAATATATATGCTGGGGACCCTAGACTTCTCAGGTACTACAGTGGTACCACGGGCGTGTCACCCAGCGAGTATGACACCAACTATGCGATCAATTATGTCGGGGGCGCAAACTGCAGCAATTACGATCAAGTCATTGCGGGCTTTGCAAATGGGTCACAGAGCCCGTGGATCATTGCCTTTCAAAGCGCTGGCTCTTGTAGCTGGAGCAGTGTGGTGAATGCTTTCATTTTCTTCTTTGCGTTGTCTTGTGGTATATCCCAGCTCTATGTGAGCTCCCGAACAGCCTACTCGTTATCCTTGCAGCGCAAAGCGCCGGGGTTTTTGAGGAAATGCAACAAATACGGCACGCCATACATGGCAGTGTTGTTCGCAGTGACCCCCGGTCTTTTGTCGTATACCTGCGTCTCGCTGCAAGCCACGACTGTGTTTCAAAACCTCACCAGTTTGATCTCGTCCTCGGGTGTCTTTACGTGGTTCGCAATGTGTCTCACTTTCATACGGTTTTTCTTTGGGTTAAAAAAGCGCCCGGACATCATAGGCCGAGACGACAAGTCGTACCCCTATCGCTCAATACTTCAGCCGTACAGCGCAATTTTCGGTCTATTTGGGTCTCTGGTAATCTTGCTTTCCATGGGCTACGTCGTGTTTTTGAAGGGGTGCTGGAATACGTGGTTTTTCTTTTCAAGCTACGGGACGCTCATGATCTTCGTGGTATTATACCTAGGACACTGGTTTGTGCGTGGCACGCGGATCTCAAGTCTCGAAGCCTTAGACTTCGACTCTGGAAGAAGAGAAAAAGACATTTACATTTGGGATGGTGGCAAGGAATACAATTTGCGCAAAGTGAAAGATCTCTCGCGCAAGATTGTGGACTGGCTAGCGTGATGCTTCAGATGCTGGCGGGTATGATATGGGCAGTATGTGTTGTTACGGCAAATGGGGTGTAAATGGGGATAAACTGCCACTGTCGCCTATTAATTGCACTTTGAATAATGAAAAGCCCCATATGTGGCAAGAGTGGTAAAGTGTACCAGGAAATTTACATTTTATGTTTCTCATGAGTGTAGTTAGGAAGTTCGCTTATCCATCAATACATCAATGCATAGGTAAGCAATACAGCTATATATCTCGTTAGTATGTTGAAGTAGGTGACAACATAAAGAAGCATGATTGCATTTCAAACCAAATCCACATCCAGCGCTCATAAAATGCACTTTCCAGGCCATCAGTTGATTTGGCGTCGCGCATCATGATATGCTCTACGGCACTGGCGAAACATTTGAGGCAATGAAACAAAAGCGCACAAGTAGAATTTTAGGTGGTGGATCAGTTGCACACTTCAAGGATTACGCTGAATAGGGGAAAAAGCACCCAGTGGGTCCTATGTCCTATGGCAAAGGAGCCAACTTTGAAATGGGGCATTTTTTGAAACAAGTCAAACTTATAGGTAGTAAGCAAGCATTTTATATATGGGCATTCTATATATGGGTATAATTAGACAATCACATTGTTGCACATTGGGCTGCAGCAAAATCAAGTACAGGGCAGCTAGCCAAAATTTGATCTGACCTTCTTTAAATAATAAAATTCGTTTCAAAAACTAGCCATGCTTCAAGGATCAATAAGATTGTTGACTTAGTATAAAAGCTACGTAGCAAAACGCCGCAAAAGTGATTTTCGGGTTTTGTGTTTCTCAAAAGCTTCCCTCGAATACAACAAGATCAAATATTTATTTAGAGCATAATGTGAAAATACAATTTTTTTGCTCCGTTCTCTATTTAAGCAGACACAATTTTCAAAAATTGGGTGCAGATAGTGCGGAAAGTAATAATTTTTTTACTTCGAGCTCAAACAAAAACCTTTGGTATACGCCCCAAAAATCCAATATTCCCGAGATAAACGAGTTTTGCAGTAATTTTATTTAAACGATATGTTTTGAGTAAAAGCACGAATTTTCTCATAAGGTCGGCTATACGCGTTGTCATATCTTATAGGAGAGTGTAGAACAGGCTGTCTTCGACATGATTCCTGAGTTAAAATACATAAAACTATGATTAAGACAATAATGATTTTTTCATGACTCAGAAACCAATCCATTATCTCTGAGGAGCATTTACTATTTCAGCGGTCAACTAAGTGTATCTATCATAGCCTTGTATTACGATTCCCGACGAACGGTTTCTCTGTCTGCGAGTTGTTCTATGTTTGCATTGCTTTTGAAATGGGAGTAAATGGATGCGAGATGACCGCATAATTTTGGAGATTGCTTGAAGCACCCGGTAACTTTGGATGGACAGACTCAAATGGTTGCACCGAGTTTTAAGGAAACAAACAAGTACAAAATAAACAAGCACGGTTCTTTTTGAAAAGTAGTAAGGGGTACAGGAGAGTGGAGCGCAGAAGGTGTATACGCAAATAACCAGCCTGTGGAAAACTATGTTACTTGGCGGCAGATTCCGTACTACCAGGAATATATACATAGAAGAGGCTAGCCATATTCAAAACATCGTGCGGTTACGACCAGGGAGGGACTACCTGGTGATATGACCAGCGAGTAATGGTCAATTCGGGATGGTGAGTTTTCAATGGCCGATTGAGAATGTGTAAAAGCCAATTGGAACGGTCAAACGGTCCATTTGCAATTGTCGATCTGAAATGACTAGTTTACCATGCTCAAGCAGATCGCTGAAGAAGAGCCAGAACTTTAATTTTCGAGGTCCAATTTCTAATGCCAGTCTGCGATTTTCAATCTAGGATGGTCAGCTGTGAACATTTGCAGTGGCCGTTTCATGATTCCATTTGCAATGTCCAATTTAGAAAATCCAGCTCATGATGCCAGCTATGAACACCATCTGTATCGCCCAATCCGCCATGGCTGTGCTTTGAGTATTCACAGCATCTAGATGCTCGAGCCCAGTATTAACGCTGTTCTTCATTCCACGTCTCCTCTCACCGTGATTGCCGGATGCGACCTGCACCATCTTCACTTGGGACAGCCGGATTCAACATTACGGCAGTGATCCTGGGGACTTATGAGGAGTTGTGGGTTGACAAGAGAAGAGGCCAAACATGTATTTCATGTATAGCAGGAAAATTTGCAAATACTGGTGTAAACCACTACAGCGCCCTTTGAATTGATGAGTGTCATGAGAGCGTGGGCGCCATCTTCAGCCTATACGAGAGGTCTACCCGAGCATATTTATGACTTCTGATTACTCGTATTCTCTTCAGACCGGGTGGCTTCTTCAGTGTTCCCTTCAAGCTTTATGAAAGCTGATGAATGTGGGTTATCATGTATGCATGATCTGTTTTATGTATAATCATCTCGTAGATCTACTTGATCATGTCTTTCTAATTCTTCTGCTCGTATGACAATGTATAGTACTGAATTGATACACGTGCCTTCAACGATTCCATTCCTATATGTGACTTCAAATTACATCTAGGTGGTAAATACGTGGATTTCAGTAGAAAAAATCTCGAACTGAGACATTGAAATGTGGCCTATGTCCATGTAATAAACAACGCCGCAGCCAGCAGGCGGGGAGCATTTGGGGGCGTCTCTGCCCAAGAGAACAGCAATCAGTTTCATTTATTTATGTCAGAAAATCTTCGCACTGGCCACTAAAAGACACGCAAAATCAGACCCCAATAGCAGACACTAATAGCAGACATCAATACCGGACCCTAATTTTAGAGACTAATATTAGACCCAACAGCAGACACTACTACCAGACCATCAGACACCAATATTATACACTAATACCAGACACCAGTATCAGAACTAGTATCGGACGATGTATCAGACCTAATATGGGGCCATGATATCCGATCCCAATTTCAGGCACTAATAGCAGATCCTAACACCAGAGACTAATATCAGACTCTATTATGAGACTCTACTAACAGACCTCACGATCGGACTCTAACATCAGGCCTAATAGCAGACTCAATATCAGACAGCAATATTAAACCCAATATCAGGCCCCAATATCACCAACATCTGCCCCTACATATGCCCCCACATTAAACAGTAGTATTAGACATCAATATCAGACCCTAAGAGCAGGCCCTATTATCAGACCCAACATCATATTGTAATAACAGACACCGGTATCAGACCCAATAGCAGACACAAGTATTAAGCCTAATATCAGATACTAATATTAGACAATATTATAAGACCCTATCATCGGATCCTGATAGCAGAAGCAATAGCAGACCCCAATATCAGACCCTAATATTAGACCCATTATCGGATCCCAACTAGTAGCAGACCCAAGATAATACTCAATGCCAGACCCTAAAAAGGCCCCACTGTCAAATTCATAAAATAGGGCCCTAATATCAGACTCAATATTGGACATCATAAACGGACACAATCAATATCGGACAATAATATCAGACCCAGTATCAGGTCCCAATATTATACCCTAATATCAGACACCTGTATCAGACACCATTCTCAGACACTAGTATTAGACCCTAATATAGTACTTAACATCGGACTCTAATAACTAATCCCACTATCGGTAGGGCAGGATATCGGGCCCTAATATCAGAATAATATTGGACCTCAAGATAAGACCCAATAGCAGGCACAAATATCAGGCGCCAATATCAGGCGCCAATATCTCAATACTGGACCCCAATAGTAAACACTAAAAGCAGACCCCTGTAGCAGGCGCTATCATCACACCCAATATCAGACCCAACATCAGACCAATTTCATATTCCAATAACAGAACCCCAGTATCAGACCCAAGACCAGACCCAAGATCAGACCCAATATCAACCGTAATATCGGACCGAATATCAGATCCAATATCAAACACCAATAGCAGACTCAATATTTCAGACATTAATATTACACACTAATATCAGACCCTAATAACACCAACATCTGCCCTGCCCCTAAATCAAACAGTAATATCAGACCTCAATATTATACTCCAATCTCAAACCACTATCGGACCCCAATATTAGACACCAAAATTGGACACCAAAATTGGACACCAATGGCAGACTCAATTCAGACTCAATTTCAGACATTCATATCAGACACTAATATCAGACCACAAGCTCACGTACATCAGCCCCTACACCTGCCCCTACATCAGCCCCTGATATCAGACCCTCGTAACAGACAAAAGTACCAGACAGTAATATCGGACCATACAGGCAGGCTCTATTAGTAGACCCTATTATCAGACCCAACATCAGACCGCATTATCGTACCCTAATAACAGACCCAAGATCAGGCTCTATTAGTAGACCCTATTATCAGGCCCAACATCAGACCCCATTATCGTACCCTAATAACAGACCCAAGATCAGACCCTAATATCAGACCCCACACTCGGACACTGATGTCAGACCCCATATCAACCCCTAATATCAGAGACTAATATCAGAGACTAATATTAGACACTATTAGAAGACCCAATAACAGACCCCACTATCGGACAATAATATTAGACCCAATAACAGACCCAACAACAGAGACTAATATTAGACACTATAAGAAGACCCTAATAGCAGACCCCACTCGGACACCATCATTAGACACTATAAGAAGACCCTAATAGCAGACCCCACTCGGACACCATCATTAGGCACTATTTGAAGACCCAATATCAGACACTAATATCAACCCTAATATCAGGCCCAATATCAACCCCAATATCAGCCCCAATATGAAACCCAATATCAGACCCAATAACATACCTAATATCAGACCCCATATCAGACCCCATATCAGACACTAATATGAACCCCAATATCAGCACCAATATAAAACCTAATATCAGAGACTAATATTAGATACTATTAGGAGACCCAATATCAGACCCAATATCAGACCCAATATCAGACCCAATATCAGAGACAAACATCAGACCCAATATCACACCCAATATCACACCCAATATCAGCAACAATAACATACCTAATATCAGACCCAGCATCAGACCCAGCATCAGACCCAGCATCAGACCCCAAAATCGCACCCTATTAACAGCCCAATAACAGACCCAATATCAGACACAATAACATACCTAATATCAGACCCAGCATCAGACCCAGCATCAGACCCCAAAATCGCACCCTATTAACAGCCCAATAACAGACCCAATATCACACCCTGATGACAGACCCAACATCAGATCCCAATATCAGAGATGAGTATTAGACCCAATATCACACCCAATATCAGGCCCAATATCACACCCCATATCTCCCCCACATCACGTACAGCAGGCCCAGGATCACCGACACCTGGCCCTGCACGGCCCTACACGGCCCTACACGGCCCTGCCCAGAGACAACCACCACACCCACCAACGCCGAGCCGTCGACAGCACCTGCGAGCGGCGCCACCAAGAACAAGCCGGCGCCCCCAAAAAAACCGCCATGCCTCGCCATGCCTCGCCCTGCCATGCCGTGCCGCGCGCCGCCCACGAAAACCCCAGGGCCGCAGCGGGCCTGCCAACCGCGCCAGCACCCAGGCGCACGGTGCGAGCCCCGGCCCGCGCGGGGCGAAACACCCCAAACCCGTCTGTTCAAATGCGCGCCGCCACGTCACCGCACAACACCCGGCACCGTCAGTCGCGAGCTTTTTCGCCCACCCCCCGAATTCGCACCCCCCGGGTTCACGCCTCGTCTTTGAGAATCCACACCCCGGACTCACACCCCAAGTCACACCCCGAACCACACCCCGCCTCTGCACCATGGCCTGGGTCCCCACCGAGCACTTCCTCCACGGGCGCCTCTGGAAACCGTTCCTCCCCTTCGACAAGCACCCGACCATGCGCAACAACCACTACAAGAACTTGTACGCCGGCGACGAGGTGTACATCTTCGAGACCAAGGCCGGCAAGTGGGCGCGCGGCTACGCGGTCACGCGGCCGCTCCCGCACGACTTCACCATCACGTCCGTCAACTTGGACGACTTGCCCGGCCTCAACGTGCACATCGTGGTGTTCCCCTTGAAGTACGCCAAGGTGGTGGAGCGGCTCCCGCTCGGCGTGATGCGGCCCGCGGACGCGTTCCACAACGTGGCGCCGGCCGCACGCCTGGCGCCCACGTTGAGCGAGCAGGCCGCCGCCAGCGTGCGGGCCCGCGCCGTGGCGCCGCCGTTGCCCTTCGACACGTTCACGTTTGCCGGCGACGTGGTCGCGGAGCTCACCTACGCCATGAACTTGTTGATGGCGCACATCTTCGCGCTCTACTCCATCGGCGAGTTCCGGCTCTTTGCGCGGCTCTCGGCCGTGTACCGCGGGCTCGACGAGCTCCGCGTGCGCTTGACGCTGACCGCGTTGACGGGCCACGAGACGCGGGCCGGGCGCGAGGCCGCCATGCACCTCCTCGGCGAGATCCCCAAGAAGTTGGCGGCCAAGGCCGCGCGCGTCAACGAGCGCTCGTACGACTTGGACCACCACAACACGGACATCTCCGCGTACAAGGCCGTGTTGGCGCGCGACTTCCGCGACGGCCGCTTGGTGGCGCGGCACGGCCTGCCCGCGCAGATGGCCGTGAGCCAGCAGATGTGCGCGTTGTTCCCGAAGTTCCCCGTCAACGCGCACCGCCAGCCGCGGCAGTTCGAGGTGGGCGCGGCGCCCAGCGCCCGGCTCGTGCACGAGCCGCCGGCGCACGTGCTCGTGGACTTCAGGGCCATCAGCGGCTCGTCCAGCCTGCAGCCCGAGGGCTTCGCGGGCATGGTCGCGTACTTGTACGTGCGCAACGCCAAGAAGCGCTTGACCGAGGCCTTTGCCGTGCACACCGAGTCCGTGGACGACCTCGTGTACGTGGAGAAGATCCTGGCCGCGTTGTTCCGCAACATCCCGGCCGCGGAGGTCGAGAACAACCGCGTGTACCTCGTGGCCGTGTTGACCGAGGAGATCGCCATGCCCTTGCAGGACACGTTCCTCCCGCAGGTGCGCCGCGTCAAGCAGGGCGTGGCGGCCGGCGTGGCCGACATCACGCGCATCTTCTCGCGCAACGCGGGCGCGTTGGCCTCGGGCCAGGCGCACCAGTTCGTGATCCGCTTGTTCGGCTCCGTGGCCGCGCCGGCCAACAACGGCTGGGGCGAGCTCGTCGACCGCATCATCCGCGGCTCCGACGCCGGCATCGCCGTCAACCCGCGCGCAGAGAAGTTGGTCGTGGCCTTGAAGGAGTGCAAGCACCAGCTCGTGGACCTGGCCGCCGAGGACGGGCAGCCGGCGGGCGCGCCCATCGCCAGGATCAAGCCCATCTTCTACGACCCGCTCGCAGACAACTACGAGCGGCTCTACTTGAAGATGGGCCGCCTCACGGCGCTCGACGCGCGCTTCCGCGACGCGCTCTTGACCGTCGAGATCGACGCGCCCTCGGACCCGCGCGTCCGCTTCGCCAAGGCCTCCAACCAGCTCGAGAAGCCGGCCTGGCAGTTCGTGTCCGTGCGCTCGGGCGAGGCCGTGGGCGAGATCGTCAAGGTCAACGGCATCGCCTGCGCCGCGCGCCCGGCCCGGCCCGTCTCGGCCCACGACTCCATCGGCTTGTCGCTCTACGCCAACGGCGTGTTGGTGGGCAAGGCCGAGACCTGCTACCGCAGCGGCCCGCGCATCGTGGAGCTCAACAAGCACCCGTGGACCACCCTCGACTTCCGCAGCCCCGGCCTGTCCGCCGCCTTGGCACAGGTGCAGATCCACACCGAGTACATCGGCAAGACCTTCAACATGGCCCCGTGCATCGCTGACATGTTGCAGCACCTGGCCTTGTTGCGCGACGGCGCCGCGGGCCCCGACACGCTCCACCAGGCCTTGGTGGACATGTGCAAGTTGCAGCTCTACGACGCGGTGCGCTTCTTCGCCGAGTTGCTCGACGCCGTGTTGGACACCGCCGACGCGTGCTTGGCCGCCCGCAGCCTGCTTGCGTCCGCAGAGCTCCTCTTAGACGCGGCCTTCAAGGCTTTGGTGTTCTTGTTGGACACCCTCTTCGGCAAGCAGGACCAGTACTTGTACATGTTCGACACCTTCGTGGACCTGCACCGCGTTCCCGCGCCGCTCGCCCAGTTCATCTTGGACAAGATCGCCGCCGTGTTCCGCCAGGCCCAGTCCAGCTGGACGTCCGTGTCGCGCGCCGTGTGCCGCAACTTGCCGTTGCTCATGCGCATCGCCATGCTATCCTTGGCCGCCGGCCCCGCGGACGCGGCGCCGTTGGACGCGCTTTTCGAAGCCGCCGCGTTTTTTGTGGGCGTGCCGGTTTCGGCGCTCGTCAACGACCAGGTGCTCGCCATCGAACTCCCGGACTACGTGCTCGCGTTCGAGGCCACCTTTGACCGCGCCGCGTTGTTGCGCCTGGTGCTCCGCTTCGTCGACTCCATCGGCAACCGCGGCTTGGGCTGCGAGGGCCCAGCCGCCCGCGACCACAAGGTCGTCGTGGCCAAGCTTCTCTTGGTACAGCGCTTGTTCGCCTCCAAGGCTGCGCAGGACCCGGCCAACATCCACGCGCTCGTGTCCAAGTGCGTGCCGTGGTGCATGGACGTGTTCTTGGGCGACTTGGACATCGACGCCACGCGCTTGGCGGCCTCCGTGATGAACTGCGTGTGCGACTTGGTGTGGCAGCACATCGAGGCGCCAGGCGTCAACCGTATTTGCTTCTCGCTCGCCAAACACATGAGTGCCCTTGCCCGCACGTTCGTGCGCTACAACAAGCACACGCGCAGTGGCGAATACTTCCGGCCCAAGAAAACCTTCACGCGACTCTTCCCGAACGACTATCCGTTCCGTGAGATCGTCACGGACCCGCTTGTGGGCGAGGAGGTCTTGGTGGAGGTGCTCGTGGAAATTGCCACCGTCTTCACGTACGTGGCCCGCGTCGGCATGCGGGCAGCGGGTGCCGAGGGGCTCTTGAGAATCCACCGCGAGGTCATTCCGGACGACTTCTTCGACGCCGCCAAATGCTTGTCCAGCAACGGGCTTGGCGAGGACATCACCACCGTGTTATCGGGCGTGCAGCTTATGCGCCTCGGCAAGTACTTTCCCGAGGACAAGTGGCTCTCGTTGTACGCGCTGATCGCCGAAGGCTGCTTGCAGGCCTGCGAGCTTGTGCAGCCGTTGTTGCTCGCGCACTTTGTCCCGGAGCCCGAGGCCGCCGAGCTGTTCGACCGGTCCTTGTGGGGCGGCTTTTTCCGCACGCTCTTCAAGTTGGGAACTTTGGCGCCTGTGGCCGTGGAGCACTTGTCCACGATCCCGCGAAAGGCGTGCCACCAGATCACCGGCTCCATGCGCGAGCGCATAGCCGCGCTTGTCAACGAGGCCTGGGATGCGTTGGCGTGGGACGCCACAGAGCCTGATTTGGACCGCTTCAATCTCACCAAGTTTGGCGGCTTTCAGGTTGAATTCATCGGCAGCGACTACGGCATCTTGCAGGATGTGATGCTCTTGGCCTTGCAGCGCAGCAGTGCGTGCCAGACCGTAGCCGTCAAGATCGTCTGGAGCATCCTCGTGGCCGAGTACATCCTCAGCGGCTCCGTTGTGGATGTGGAGAAAGAGTGCCTTTTGGGCTTGCACGAGATATACACCCGCACCGCGTATAAGCCCAAAGCCTCAGAGCAGCAGATGTTCATCGAGCGACTTCGCGCGACCATCCGCTTGGCCGCAGACGACGAGGCCGCGGAATTGACGGTGCGCTTCATCCAGAATCTCGCGGGGTTCTTGGAAGTCTTGAACGACTTGAACAGCGTGCCCGTGGGGCCCGAGTTCGACGACGACCGCACGTTCTTCAAGTTGAACATTAACGCGTACTTGAAAAACGCCAATAAGCCCGAGTTGTTCCACTCATTCATCAACCTGATGTATGAAGAAAACGTGCGCAAGGGCGACTTTATCCAGGCCGCGTTAAGCTTGGAGCTCTTGGCCTCCACTTACACGTGGGACCACCATGAGATCTGCGCGCCGCTGTACCGGCCCAAGTTCCCTGAACAGACGGCGTTCGAGCGTAAGGAAGCCTTGGTCAAGATGATCGCACAGAACTTCATCAAGGGAAATAGCTTGGAGCGTGCCACAGACACATACAACGAGTTGCTCGAGGCCTACAGCGAGCACACTTACGACCTCAAATCGTTCGCCTATGTGCACCAGAAACTTGCCAAGCTCTACTTAGATTTGGAGTCCTCCGACAAGTTAAGTCCTTCGTTCTTCCGGGTGGCCTACATCGGCGCGGGCTTCCCGGCTAACATTCGCGGCAAGGAGCAGATCTACGAAGGTCTCCCCTTCGAGCACATCACGTCCATTCACGAGCGCATGTTGAACTTATACCCGGGTGCCCGTATCATCACCGACGATCAGCACGCAGCCGAACTCCAGAAATTGACCCCCACCGGTCGCTTTTTGCACGTCAACGTGGTGGAGCCTGTCAGTGAAATCTCCGACAAGATCCTCAACACGTCCATCGGTGTGCGCCAGTATGCGCGCAACAAGAACTTACGGTTTTTCCTGACCACCAAAAAGCTTCCGGGGCTGACATCCGTGTTTGACTTGTGGACAGAAGAGGTCACCTATGAGACTCATGTATCGTTTCCCACTTTGATGAACCGCAGTGAGATCAAGGCTACCTCCGTCGTGCGCCTCTCTCCGTTGGAGAACGCCATCCGCCTCATCCTCAACAAAACCAACGAGATGGTGCAGACCGAGAGCATGCTCAATCAGGCCGTGCGCGAGCGCGCCGACTACGCCACGTTGCTCCACGATTTGAGTAGACAGTTGGCCGGCACCGTGGATTCGCCGGTCAATGGTGGCGTGGGCCAGTTCCGCCCATACTTTGCGGGCCTGCAGTTTGACGGCAATCCGGACCACGCGTACAACGTGCGCTTGTTGCGCAACGCATTCCACGACTTGACCGCGGTCTTGAGCCGCTGTTTGCACTTGCACGGCAAGTTGGTGGCGTCCAACTTGCGGCCATCGCACGACGCCTTGGTGACGTTGTTCCGCCAGAACTTCGCAGCCGAAATTGACATCTTGAAGCTCAATACCAACTACGATAGCTTGCTGTATAACCACCAGGTGACGGCGGCTCAGGCGGCACGCGGCGCGTCCAGCGGCGTTTCAATTTCAGGGACCCTAATCAGCGAGCAGGCCCTGGCAATTTCCAGCCCGCTGCTCCAGAGATCCAACACCCAGCTTTCAAAGGTGTCCTCGGGCTCTGGGTCGGGGTCCACAAGAATTTCTGATCAGGGCACGGTAACTAGCGGGCTTAGCAAGTATAGGAGAACTGCTTTGAACTGGCGCAGGTCCTAGGCTGGATGTGTTTCGCGTGTGGCAGAGCCGGCGATACTGACAATTTCATTCTGGGCTCTTTGGTGTGAAGGAAGATTACCTGGCACTAATAATCGCAGAGTTGTTGAGCCGCGGAATGCTGTTTCGAAATGGCACTGGAAGAGTGCTTTTTGGAAAGGACATCTGATCTTTGTGGTAGATCATTTGACTCTTGGTGTAGAACAGTGTAAATAAGATATTCAACTTCGGTTTTTAGCGCAACCACGGTAGGGGGCAGACAGATTCTCAGGGAACATCTGTCTGTGAAAACGTCTATCTTGTGCCTCAGATCTCGATTCTGATCGGCTTTTCCCAGCAAAAATGAATGAATTTATTGTTTAATTTGGTTTTATTTAGTTTGCGTTACACGAGTATTCTCCCCCTCGTTCATATGGCAACTCCTACTGATTCATTAACCACATTTTCGGAGACAACAATTGAGAAGCGTATAATACTGCGTATACTTCATGACTCCATAAGGCCGTCTATCCCCCGTTGATGTCGAGTATTCCGTGTAGACGGTTTGCGTGTAGATACAGGTGTGTTTTTGTTTAACAAACTTTAGTTTAAAGGCTTGAAGCAATTTTATTTGCTTTTGAAGAACGCGTCATATCTCTATTTAAGCTAATCACTACGTCTGATCAGTTTCTCTTGAATTCCAAGACTCAGAAGCACTATCAGAACTCCTGCACTGAATTGGAATAAGTAGAGATGAAGTAACAGGATGAGTGCCCCAACGCTCGTGATTTATGCCCTTGTTCCTGTTCTAATTACCTCTTTCGTAAAATAACTGATACTTTAATTTTTTGCACAGCTCCACGCAATTTACACGATATCCTTGATATCCACAGTACCCAATATGCACGATCTAGCTTGTAGGGGCTTTTTCTTAAACATGAAAATGATTCTTGCACTTCGAGAAATCATTGTCGTTTTGCGATGCCACTTTTCAGCTCTTTCTCTTCGAAACCAAAAGCAACTGTCTCGTTGTTTTTTTAGGCCGGTATTATAGAGGTCAAAACAAGGCGGGCTCAACTAAATAATGCTCTATCATTGTTCGTATTTGTTTGAGAACACCGAAAGGAAGAGGCAACAAAAGTTTCTCGTGGTTTCGACGACTTAAAGTTGCTTACACGAGCTCCTTGTTGTGTTTTTTAGACAGCTCTGCACATCATGCTAAGAGAGACGTTTCAATTTAGCACCTCAGAATGAAAGCCTTCTGATTTATCTTGGCTGATAGTTCATTTTCTCAACGCAAATTGAGATATTTCTTAGAATGCTTAATAATTAGTAAATATTTTGAGGCAGGCTGGCAGATTTTCTTCATTGAACTAGAGAAATTATGCTCACCGTGGACCAAACTGTAGTGACGCAAAAAATTGAGTTAATCACTCAATAAAGGAGATTTCAGCCGTGTAACAGTTTATTGTGAAATCAACACGCCTTTTTATTTCTATCATAGTCACACGGTCATAACCAAAAGAAAACTACAAGGGCTTTTGTGCGAATTTTAAGTTGTTCGAGCTATATATGAGTGAGTGGTTTTCCCGTTCGTAATACCTGCTACATAAAAAACATTGAGCATCAAAATGAAGCTTTACAACGCGTTACCGCTTCTCACCTTGGTCCTTGCCGAATTGACCGGAAATTTGTTCTTCGAGGGAGATCAAATAAAAGGTTTTCTCCAGAGTAATTGTTGCAAATGAAGAAGGGACAGCGTTTGTCGTCGCAGAAGGATTTTTAAGCGCTGAAAATTTATACTTGAGTAAAAACCTGGGTAAACTCATCTTGAGTGGCGCCAAATCTGATTTTATAATAGACCGCGATAATGTTATGTGGTTTGAAGGATCGAGAGAGTTTATGCTTTGCGAAGATAATCTGATTGCTCTCAAAGGTTACTGCAAAACTGGAAAGCAAATTTCAATTAAGTTTGTCGAAATTTATTGAGCAAGTTTTAAAACCAAGTGATTTATAATGGCTTTAAATTGACCCTCTTCTTCCGATTTTTTCCCATTGTAATACCGAGTTTTACATGATATATACAGACTTGACACCAAGAAATACTGTCAGTAGCGTCAATTGAGTATTAATATATGTACGTACTGAAATTGTCTTTATGTCGTCTAAAAAGACATGCTTGATGAATTTCACAGTTGAGATATACTCGTAATACCGGAGAGCGTATTTTCAGCTTCCTCAAATTTCTGGAATAAACTTGCAGCGGAGTTGGTTCTTCCTTAATACTTTTTATTTTGCAAAAAAATTGTTCAGTGACCTTTTGTTGCTTTATCATTTCAGCCTTTGACATTTTCCTAATTGTGACCCCGCTTTTTGCTATCGTACCAATTTTTAATTTTTAATTTTTTCGAATCTTCCTTCAACAGTCAAGTCTATGAAATAACCATATCTTCTTTAGGAATACTGATACTCATCTAGTGATACTAATGCTGTAATTACTCAACATAAGGTTTTCTGTAACTCAAGTCTTTCACAATGTTCTACAATAAAGAAGGATAGTCCAATATCTGAGGCCCGGGCATAGTCATTGAGCATCTGGTCATCTTTTCAGGCTTCCTAATCGGAGCCGAATTAACCGGACTTGAGCTTAAGTAGCAAACATTCTAAAGACATTTTGGATGTCGAAGCCACATAGTTTCTTGAAAAAATAGCGAACATCAACTGAAGCGCGTTAATTATGTAGCTCACCATGAGAATAGTCATATCTGACTCGTAGATTGATACGAAAAAATTTGGCATTCTACTGCAATACTCGAGTACTTGTTCTTTATTCGGAATTCATTGGCATTGTGTGAAGGCAATGGCTGTATCTTAGTGGGACTCAGTCGGGATAACAGGAGTTAACTACGCACGCTTTATAGAAGAAATTTCATGGTGGCCATCTCCTTCAAAGAAAGAGTATCCCTTATGAATAAAGTGGTTATACGAACTGATATTGAGCGTTTGGAATGAGTTTATTTTTTTGGTTTCCCGTAACAAAAGTGTTTACTGAGTGAAGTCTTCTTCGCCTCAGAAAGGCTTTGATTCATTTGAACTTCTTTCAGATTTAATGATTTGTAAACATTAATTTGGCAGCACAATCTTTATGGTCTCACTCCTTAGATTTGTTCCGAAGTTTTTTAGATTTGGATGACATGTTTTGGAATATAAAGATTCTCTTTTTTAGTGTGATTACATCGGTTTAAATGCTTTTCCTTTCCTAAAAAAATCATGTAGCTCAGTCGAAGATTGATCATACTACACCTTCCTACACACATGTATCTATCCTCGAGAAAAAGAAGCGAGGGCCAATAGCTTCCATGAGAAGTGATTTCAGTTAGTTAGTAAGTACCAAAAACTACGCTTAATGCAGAAAGCTACAGTGTCTGCTTTTCAAACTTGGCATACTCTTTCATGGGTAGATATTCACATCCTGCTTATTCGACAGACTTACGCACTGCAAGACCAAAGCCGCACTGTAAATGGCCCTATGATTTCGGGATTTCAATTTCAGCCAACAATATGTGCGCAAGACAATCTGCCCTGGACCGTCCGCTTTACAAAGTCCATATAAAAAAGGTATCATGATTATTACGTACGAATTTCCCAGCTACCAGAATTATAGCTCTTCCATCTTCTAAGTGTTCAAAACTAAGTTCTATCCCGAATTCAGATAACAAACTTCCATCTTGTTCTTGCAGTCATATGCTTCTGCAGAGGGGATTTCTTAAAAGGCCCAATTCTTTTGTTTTTCGTGGCGAGTACCCCTACATAAGAGCTTCCATCTTTTTCTTGCAGGCACATGCTTCTTCAGAGTGGAAATTTTGAAAGAGAAGAAAGCCAGAACAGACTGCTGTGAGACATTCGAACAACTTTGCGTGAGCAGCATGACCTTGTGGATTCTGATTTTCTCGACGTTTGGTAATAATCACATGCGAGAGGCACAGCTGGAGCAGATTGTGGTTTGTCATGGTCTGGTTTATATTTCACGAATAAATGTCTTTGATTGGATGCATTCTAAGAAGTCAAGGTTGAAATGCAATGTGTCGCATATTAGCTGTGCAAGACATACAGGTGAATTCGAAATCCAAGAACATCCGAGCTAACTCGGGCCTCATTGGACGGTCTCTGACCTCTGGATTGTTTTCTTTATTGGACAGAAAAGTAGCACTGAGTCATTTGTCGTCACCACGAACACTTGGAGATATTTGCACCCGCACAACGGTTTCTCACCGCAGGCATATGAGGCCCATGATAAGAGGCCCAGGGCCCATAAAACCCCGGGCCAGCATAACTTTCCGCCACTCGTCTCTACACTCCGACTTTTTAGTCACCTCTAAATTATCCCCGACTTCTCAATCACCTCTTAATTATCCCGACTAGCCAAAACGTATACCCGGGCCACCAGCGGCGGCGGGACCGCGGTGTACGGGTGTCATGGGCGGGCCTCCACCATCTCGAAAAAACAAGAACAAAAATCTCGCCTCCTACTACCCCACCATTTCCACCCCACCGCCAAAAACCATGTTCAGACTTGCCGCCCGCTCGCTCCGTGCCCCAGCCCTCCGCGCCCCTGTGCGGTTCTACGCTTCTGCGCCAATCACAAAGGCCGAGGTCACGCAAAGAGCGTTCGACGCCTTGAAAACCGTTGCTGCTTTGCAGGAGTCCAAGATCTCGTTGGAGGCCAATTTCCAGAAGGACTTGGGCTTGGACTCCTTGGACACCGTCGAGGCGCTCGTGGCCTTGGAGGAGGAGTTTGACTTGGAGATCCCCGACAAGGTTTCGGACGAGATCAAGACTGTCGGCCAAGCCGTGGAATACATCTACGAGGAGGAGCAGAAGTTGTAGGCAGCGAGGCACGCCTGGCAACGCAAACATGACTCTGCAGCTGTATATATGTAATCGAAGGAGATCAACAACTAGCCGGACTTCCGGACTTGTAGACCAGGTGGCCTGGGTGCCACGGGTGGGGCAAAGACGGCTTGCAGGCAGAACTGACTTGCAGAAACGACCTGCCGGCAAAAATCAGGCAGAAGGGACTTGCAGAAACGACCTGCCGGCAAAAATCAGGCAGAAGGGACTTGCAGACAGAAACGCCCCGCAGCTTTCACAGATGCTGTGGATGGAATCGTCAAAAAATTCCCCGTCCCTGTTTTGTCGCTGCCCGCAGGAGAACTCCCGGCTCGGCCTCTCCAGGTGCGCGTCCATGGACCCGGATAGCCAGAAGTACTCAGATTCCAACACCGCCTATACCATGATTTTTCCTTGCTTCCGCCTACAGCCAGCTGCCGGGCGCCCGTTCCCGCCCCCCTAGACCGGGCCAGGCCCGCCCGGCATCGGCCAGTGGGGGCGCCGAATGGCGGGGCCGGGCCGGTCACGTGACCCCGCCCTATTCTCGCTCCGTCGCCTCGCAGGCTCCAGTGCTCCCAGAAACACCCCAATGACATCTGCCGCCTCCCCACCCAACACCCACGAGGCCCACACGGCCGCCGCGGCAGCCGCCGTGGACCACCTTGCCCACCGGATGCAGGATTCGGCCCTTTCGGACACCGACGAGGACCCCGAGGACGAGGCCGAAACCGGCGAAACCGGCGCCGTGGAGTACCCCGGAACTGTGGTTCCGGACTTGCACCCGGACCAGATAGCCAGCGACTTCGACTTGGCCCGCGAGTACCCGGACGACACGGAGTACATCGACCTCATCCACCTCAAAATCCAGAGTTTGGAGGACCTCAACCTCGGCCGCTTCCCGAAGTTGGAGGCGTTGTGTTTGCGCCAGAATCTCATCGAGTCCGTGGGCGGCGTGCGGGATTTGCCCGTGGACACCTTGGAAGAATTGGATTTCTACGACAACCGCATCAACCACCTCAGCAGCCAGTTGAACCGGCTCGTGCGCTTGAAAAACCTCGACCTCTCGTTCAACAAGATCAAGAACATCAAGAACATCGACCGCTTGGTGGGCCTCGAGAACTTGTACTTTGTGCAGAACAAAATCAGCGAGATCAAGAACTTGCGCACGTTGAAGAGCTTGAAGAACCTCGAGTTGGGCGGCAACCGCCTCGCCGCCATCCTGCCGGAAATGCTCCACTTGCCCAGCATCGAGCAGTTGTGGTTGGGGAAAAACAAAATCGCGCGCCTCGAGAACCTCGACAACTTGGCCTGTCTCCGCGTGCTCTCCATCCAGTCCAACAGACTCACGCGCATCGAGGGCTTGGACAAGTTGGTCAACTTGGAGGAACTCTATCTTTCGCACAACGGCATCGAGCGCATCGAGAACTTGGAGCACAACGCCAACCTCACGGTGCTCGACGTGACCTCCAACAGACTCACGCATTTGAGCGGGCTCGCGCACTTGAAGAAACTCACGGATTTCTGGTGCTCGTACAACCAGATCTCGTCCTTCAATGAGATCACTGAGCAGTTGGGCCTGTTGCCCGACTTGGACACGGTGTACTTCGAGGGCAACCCTGTGCAGCTCACCAACCCCACGGCATACAGACGGAAGTTGCGTCTTTGTCTCGGCGACTCGCTCGCCAAGATCGATGCCACGTACGTCCGGACATGATGTGTCACGTGATACCGTGGGTTCCACGGGTTGTGCGTTCTACGGAGAGTGCGTTCTACGGAGAGTGTTTCCAAAAGGCAGGCGCGTCGCAGAAAACGAAGGTCTTAGATGAGGCAAGTCACTGGAGCCCGGCCCCCAGAACATGGAGAAACATTTAACGGAAGTGGCCGCCCGTCGTGCAAGTTCTGCTGGCCCCGAAGACTCGTAGTCCACGTGACCTGGCCCCATTTTCGGAAAGCCTGCCACAAAATAACCGCATCTCGGAATCGGAAAACACCGCGAGACATAAGTCGTCAAGAACTGAGCCGCTTCTGTGTGCGGCCCTAATGCTGATTGCACCATATGGTTAATCAACATCGCGGGGCAACCTCGGACCAAGACCGCACCGCAAGCTGTGGTCTGTGCAGGTGCGGAACCTCGGTTCTATTCCCCACTGAAAGTGAGCCTTGGCCATTGAAGCTTCGAGGGGAACGGCGGGCTGAGTATTATGATGGTTCAAACACTAGAAATGTATTCCAGGCTGTTTTTTACGATTCAAATGGCAAGATAACATCTCAGGCCGCGAACATCAACCGTAATCTAGGAAATCGACCACTTCCTCCCAAAACTCATATTGCTACTGTGATCTCCCGCCCCAGCAACTGGTTCGTTTAAATGGAGCTTCATGTGTTAAACTATGTGTAGATGTACGTTTATAGCAACAACCTGGGAGTTCTTATTCCGTGCTGACCGGCGTCATTTGGAGTTCCTGTCGGCGCAAATCCCCCACCTAACACGACAAACAATTTGATTAAAATTTGCACATGGAGCCTCGGCTTGCTTGGATGAGCCTCGCTCAACGCGCGCGGGGCCACAAATCACATGACCCAGCCATGTAATATAAGAGTAGCGTGGCGAGCCGCCTTGGCACCCGGACTTTGAAAAAACACTCTTCTAACTGCTTCATAAAAGATCAAATAAAGTTCAAGGGATTCTGAGTACGCACCTACCGTGTTTGTATTTGCAGGAAACCAATTGTGACACTTCACAAGATTCACAAGATTCACAAGATTCACGAAACTCGTACGACTCTCAAGACTCATCGAAATCAAACGACTTCTTAGGACTCACATTCATAGGATCCTTCAAACGCACGCGCTATTTGGCTGTCTTCTCAAGCCTCCTTGAAACCACATTTTTTCGCAGCTGATAAGCCCGCTGAAATTCGCGACATCACCAAGTAAATACTCCTTTTTTTCTCGCCATGGGCTGCGATAACACAATGGCGTCAGTCGCGCAAGTCACAGGGTCCGTGGACTATGGCGCGGGCCCGAACCCCCGCGCTCTCATCCACGAAGAACGCGCCCGCGCAACCTTCGACTTGAACCACATGAACTACTTTCTTGAGGGCCTGAAGGAACGGGCCCTCGAGACCCGCTATTTCATCAGCCAGATGGAGCGGGACCCGATCTTGGCTGCAAAAACGGCGGACTACGATGCCACCAAAGCTGAGCACCGCGAGCTCACAGTCAAGAAAATCAATCGTCTCGCGCAATATATAGAAGTAGAGACGTTTGAGGAGGTGGAGCGGAGGCTCCTGGTTGTGTCGGTGTTTGATCCCAGCTTCTTCACGCGCATCGGCGTGCACTTGGGCTTGTTCCTCGGGTGTATTCGAGGCAACGGTACCGCGAACCAGATGCAATACTGGTTGTTGCAGAAGGAGTCCGCGTATGTGAAGAACCTCTACGGGTGTTTTGGCATGACCGAGTTGGCGCACGGCCTGAACGTGGCCGGCTTGGAGACCACCGCCACGTTCGACGCGGACACCGACGAGTTTGTGATCCACACCCCGCACTTGGGTGCCACCAAATGGTGGATTGGCGGGGCTGCACACTCCGCCACGCATTGCACCGTGTACGCCCGCCTTATTGTCAAGGGCAAGGACTACGGAGTCAAGACCTTCGTGGTGCATTTGCGCGACGCGGACCACCAGTTGATGCCCGGCGTGTCCATCGGCGACATTGGCGCCAAGATGGGCCGCGACGGCATCGACAACGGCTGGATCCAGTTTTCCCACGTGCGCATCCCTCGCTTCTTCATGTTGCAGAAGTACTGCAAGGTGTCCGCGGACGGCGCCGTCAAGGAGCCGCCGTTGAACCAGCTCTCGTACTCCGCGTTGTTGGTGGGGCGTGTTACCATGGTCAAGGACTCGTTCCGGTGGTCTGCGCGCGTCATCACCATTGCTCTTCGGTACGCCGTGGGCAGGAGGCAGTTTAAGGCCGCCTTGGCGAAGCCAGGTGACCCCGAAACGCAATTGTTGGACTACCCGTTGCACCAGCGCCGGCTCATTCCTATCTTGGCGTTGACCTACGCGTTTTCTAACGGCGCCAACGTCTTGGCAGAGACTTCCTCTAGTACCTTGGACGAGTTGGACCGTGCCGTTGCTGCAGGTGATAAACGCATGTTGAGTGCTGGTGTCGACAAGATGAAGTCACTTTTCGTCGCCTCGGGCTCGTTGAAGTCCACATGCACCTGGCTCACTCTATCCAACATCGACGAGTGTAGACAGTCCTGCGGTGGCCATGGCTACTCATCGTACGCCGGTTTCGGAAAGGCTTTCAATGACTTTGCTGTTCAGTGTACGTGGGAGGGCGACAACAATATTTTGGGCATGTCCGTGGGCAAGCAGTTGATGAAAAAGTACGCTGCAGTGAAGAAAGGCGAGCCAGCCACGGGCATTCTAGACTTCTTGGGACTGTACAAGGAGCTTCTCGGAAACGAGCCCGTGTTGCTGAAACAGGACTTGAACAACCCAGCAAAGATCATGCTTGCCATTCAAACTGCGCTTGTTAGAGCCTGTGCGCGGGCTGATGAAGTTTTGGAGATGAGAAAGGGTGATACAGACTACATTGGGGCCGACCTTGTCAACCTATCCAAGTTGTTGGCGCATTTCTTCTTGTTGAAGGCGTTCCTCGAGAAGATCGAGGCCACAAAGGACCAGAAGGACTTGGCCCCAGTTTTGGACTTGTTGGCGCAATTGTATAGCGCGGCTATTGTGTTGGAGGCGTTCTCCGGGACATTCTTGACATACTCTGTTGTTTCTACCGAGGCTATGGCTCACAATTCAACGGATCACATCGCCGAGTTGTGCGCCAAAATTAGGCCACATGTGATCCCCTTGACAGACTCGTTCATGATGTCTGATATGATGATCAACGCGCCAATCGGCTACTATGACGGAGACATTTACCAGAATTATTTCAAGACGGTGACCACCAACAACCCCACTACGGATGGTAAGGCACCCTACTCTACGGCGATCGAGACCATGTTGAACAGAAAGTCTCTTGAGGAGAGACAGAGGTTTGAGCGTGAAGACGAGGCTGCGGAAATCTTGTCCAGTTGAGTTATCAACAACGCGAGGAATATAATGTATTAGATGGAAAGAAAAGGAAAAAAAAATGAATGAATGAAGGAAAAGATATTGTATGAAGGTATGCTAATGAGGGTGTGATGTATTTGCAGAGCAGCCAGAGACTACTCCAAGCTGGTGTCCTCGGGCTTGTAATTATCGAGCACAATTCGATATATGAAGGAGGGCGCAAACCCGCCGACATTGGTGATGTAAATATCGATGTGTTCCGGGGGCACGTAGTCGCCCAACGGGTTCGTCACCACGTCAACGTTCTCCATGAGCTTCGAGTTGCTGTAGCTCAACACCTTGCCCGAGTTGCCCACCTCGATTAAGTCCTCCCGGTTGAACGGGTAAAGGGGCGACAACTTGTAAAGCCCCGCCACACCAAAAACAGGCGTCTTGTGCTCCTTGGCACACTCCACCACATTGGCCACCCCCGAGTTCAGCATGCATCCACCGTTGGCGAAAACGGTGTTTGCACCCAAAATGACTTTACCTACACGCGGCATCACCGCAAACACTGTGCTATCGGGAATCAAGACGGTCTGGATCTTGTTTTCCGCAAGCGCTTTCACGAACCTGTGGGCATCCTCGGTATCGTTCGGGAAGCTTTCCGTGACAAGCACGGTGAAATTCCGCTTGGCGCGCGCCTTGATGAGAAACTGCAACACGGTGTCAGAGCCTGGGGTTGCAGTCAACAAAAGCTCGTTTTCGTGAATGAGATCAGCAGCCATGTTTTCAAGTTCTTCCTTGACGTTGGAGATCTCGTCGATCAAATCCCGGATGCCCTGGATGACAATGGAGCGCATGTCGCTCAGCTGCTTCTTCAGTAGCTTGTGCTGGGGGTGCTGTGTGTCCTGCACACTGTGCGCAGTGGACAAGAGGCTGAACATCAGGCTGATCATGGGCGTGTTATCCTGCGCCAGCGGGTCGGCGGTCTCGATCTCGTCGCGGATAATGGCCAACACACGCCTAACCACGTTTCCGGGAATGAACTCCCGCGGACTGGCGTGGTGCAAGTCGAGCCCCACCTTCCTAATGAGGGCAATGAGGTCGTGCGGATCCGTCCACCGGGCCGCCGAGATCACTCTCATGAGGACGTGAGCCACTTTGAGGGCCACGTCCTTGTCGCCGGTGTGCTGCTTCCGCTTAAGCTCAAGAACTAGCGGGTCCACGAGTGCCTGGACATCCAGGGTTAGGGCAGAGGGCATGTTTTGTTCGGGTTTTTATGCGGGTTTGGCGGCACAGAAGTGACTCTGGGGGCCGAGATATTTTTTTGAGGTGAGAAGAGAAGTGCGCCCCAGGTATTGTGTGCAGGTCGCTGACATCGGCTCCTCCAGGCGGTGGAGTTTAGCGTTGCGATTCTATGCTGGATTTTCGGGTCATCGGTACGTGAAATCTTCCTGATTGTATTTGCACTTCCCCACTGCTTTATATTGCATCCAATACGTAAACATTCACAGCCCAAAAAGACCGTCCAGGCCGTGGCTAATGGAAGGGGCCGGGCCTAGTTTCGACACTTGGTGCGTATCTGAGAGCAGTTTTAAGGCTTTTATATATGTTAGGAGCTGTTTAAACGCTTTTATATATGTTATTTCTACATGATTGCTCCTCTGATCAGACGAATCTACCAAATAAAATGGGGTTCTTGGCGCATGGATACTTCTCGCTTTCTAGTGCGCTCGCCTGCTATTTATTTGGTAGTGCCATCTACCATCTGCCATAACGTTTCACACAAATTTAGCAGTGCTTCGTTAGAAAATACTTGCTTTTCCGCCGGACACGCTCTGCTTTCTTGAATTGACCTGTCTTTAATTGCTAGTGTTTTTTTACTAAGTCTAGTGCTTGAATTCAGTGGGCCACTAATGCCTGCACTGGGTCACGTGTAGTGGTCCGAGCAAAGGTCGAAAGACTAGGCACCCCATAGACCAACCGCCTGGAAAACCTTCATGATATAGAAATTGCGAGAAGCAGGCTCTCCAAAAGTCGCCACTGATTTCTTGCGGAAGAATTAACGTGTTTCGATTTTTGTGGGTTATATTAAAATATTTCCAATGTGGACGTTGAAGCGTGCGAAGTTGTAATATTGCTAACAATGCCAAATGTTTCACATCAGCAAGAAAATTGGATTGATACTCTGCAAGCAAAAGCTCTCACAGCAGCAAATCTACTCGTAATTATACCCATAACTCTTAGCACTCGTCCTTGGGAGACTGGACTGAGTACGATGCACAGTGCACCCATCTGATAATTCTGCCCCAACTAATTGATGTGTAACAGCTAAAGCCCAATAATGCATCTGTCCCCAAGAAACAGGCCCGGAATGAGGGACATCAAATAATACTTATGTAATTGCCCATTTTGGACCACTTTGCCTGCCGTGAACAGCAAAAAAATTGGCGATCAACACGGTCACGTGACGCGACTCATCTGTTTCTATTCACATCTGATTGCGTGAAAGAGCATGGATCTCCACAAGACTACTTTAATATTGCAGCAAGATTTTCCAGGAACTTCTGACGCCATCAACAAACCCAGCTTTTACTGACTCTCTTGAATACTCTTAATGCCTTATGAAAGCGCGCTTCAAGACTCGCTCCGGAGGCTCTATAGCGAGTCTTCTGAATTTCGGATCTCTATTGAAATCATCGTCAAATTGGCCAAAAGCCTCAGTCTCGACACTTTTGTTGATACAGAGGAGTTTCCTGGCGTGACACGTCTCTCAATTGCTGGATCTCTTCTTCTCTTGGAAATCGATTTCGAAGATGATCACACAGTGTCTAAAGTGAGTCTTTCTCTGGGGAATCACCCACTGGAAACTCTTGCAGAAGAAAACTCGTCTGCAAAGATTTCCGGAAACATTGTCTCAGAAACTGCTACTTCTGTATCGTCGAAAAACGGGGCAAAAACTGTTGTCTTATCTTTTCTGCCCGACCTTAGAGCGTCGTTCCTTCGAACACTGCAAACACAGCTAGGGCTCGGCCAAAGTTCTGGTTCCGTCGCCGAAGAAATTCTTTTTGCCAGCCTTGAAGGCCCAAAATTGGGATCATTTCCAAGAAATTTAGAATACCTCGCGGACCTTGATCGCGTCTCGCCACCGGAGGGAGATTTGATTGTATACATAGAAAACTTGGCCATGTATATGTCTGCCATTCACCACCAAGAATGCATACTCAACCCTGAAGATTGGCAGATAGCAGACGGTCTTACAAACAGTGTCGGGAAAGTGATTCTCAATGACAAAGACCAGAGACATGTGGGTGTCTTTCTACAATTCTGGCAAGATTGTCGCGTTCTCAACCATTACTTAATCCAGGACCAGAGGCCTCAGATGGGAAGAAAATACTCTGCTCTTTTAGCTATCGAAGAGTCCAAATCTCCAGCGGTGGACTATGTGTTGGATGCCAAATCTAAACCATGGCATATCCTGACTTCCAGTGGCGAGAAATTGCCATATTTTTTCGGGGGCGAGACTGAATTTGCCCACTTACATAACCACCAGAGTGTCACTGCAAACTCAAATTGGAAACTCGTGCTTCGGTTCGCGGAACCGATCTTTTTTCCAGAGACGCTCTTGCAGTATTTGGGCATCACTGACTATGAATGTGCAAAGCCACTGGAGCTCAACAACATGTGGAATGAAATTGCTGAGACAGGAGAGCTCAGATTCAAGAACACGGCGTTGGAGTATGTGTTTGCGTTTGACGAGTTTGCTCCCCACGTGAACTTGCTGGCGGTATCTCTTGGAAACCTTCACATTCTTGCAGAGCTTTTACCTGCTCTCCGAAACCAGATCACATTCATGAAAATCTTCGAGAGTGTTGCTCTAGACAAAAATAGTGAGTACGTCGAAAGGTCAGACGCATCCATTGACGAGGAAAACAAGCAGAGAATCAGGGACTCCTTGCAACTCTCAAGTGACGTGCCTGATGCAGAACTTCTTGGCCTAAATACAATCTCCAATGATTATACGGGTGTACAAATGCTTGACCGTGATCTTGACTTGGGTGACTTCATTAAGAGCGAAAGTGAAGAAAACGATTCTATGATACAAGACGATTTCAACGCAGACACCACAGAAAGCTTCCGGCTGGACAAAGCATTCTTTCAAATCACGTTCCTGGAGGTTTGCTATGGAGAGCCGGGGTCTGAATTTGTTTTGAAAATCCTGGGCCAGGCTCCTGGATCAGGTGAACAAACTGTGGACGCAGAAGTCCGGATTCGGAACGGGCAGATCCTGAGCGTGCAGAATGACGAAGATGTGGATATGCTCATCGATACAGAGTTGACACAGCGCTTTGTAAAGAGCCTTGCGCTTGGTGAGGATGTTTTACTTGCACTGCAAGAAATAGCATTGTGAGCAGATCTCTGTGTTTCAATAAGCATCCCTCATCACAGCCAGATGTCTAATGGAGAAATGGATGCAGCACAATCACGAACATTAATTAACGCATCTCCATAAACATGTGAGAAGTGAACGGCTGTCATCATCAGAAGTGCTTCATCGAATGGCGTTTGAGGGATTTACAAGCATACTATTGATAGAAAGCCACTTACTCTTCACTCTTGAACAGACGGGCAGTTCTTGGGCTAGCGCCCCATCTCGTGAGTTTCACTGTTGACAAGCGTGACTCCTGAAAGTTTGATTGGCATTTTCATGGTAGTTTCTGTCAACAGACAGGTCCAAGAAAGTGTTTTTTTTTTTTTTTGCATTGGCAACATGACCTCCGAAGGAGCATGGCAGTGGATCCTGAGTGGAACAAATAGGCCCACCCACAAAGTATGGGTCACTGCACCCATGAGGGCAATACTGCCCTGTGTCTGGGCCCGAATCGATCGTTCCTTCACCCTCCAACATTCATCAATTTCTGGTGATTACTATGTACATGTAAAAGACACGGGAGCTCTAAAGCTTGACACCAATATGGATACTGGCCACGCCAAAAGTCAAGTTCTCGTAGCCCTGCTCGGGCACGTAGAAACCAGCCTTTTCGATCATGCCGCGGAACGCCTCCTGCTTGGGGAATCTCTGGATACTCTCGACCAAGTACTGGTACGAGTCTCTGTCGTCAGCAATCAACTGGCCCATCAACGGCAATGCACCAAAAGAATAGGCCTGGTAAACATAGTCGACCACGGGGTTTTCCACGTGGGAGAACTCGAGGCACGCAAAGATTCCGCCGGGCTTCAACACACGGTAGGCAGTGTTCAAGCCGGCTTGGATGTTGGTGAAGTTACGGATACCAAAAGCAATCGTATACACGTCCTTGGACTCGTCGGGAATCGATTCCATGGTTTCACCGTTCTGCTCGAGGAAGCTGACTCTGTTGGAGCCGTCGTTCCATTTCGACTTCTCGTACCGCACCCGGCCCTCGGCCAACATGTCGGGGTTGATGTCGGCCACAGTCATGGTAGATTTGGTGTCGCCAAACTTCTGCTCGGCGTGCTCCAAGAGACCAAACGCGATATCCCCGGTACCGCCGGCAACGTCGAGAAAGTCCAAGGGCTTCGAGGAGCTGGCCCGCATGCCGGCATCCAATCTGTTGATGAAGTGGTGCTTCCAAAGTCTGTGCACACCGAAGGACATGGCATCATTCATCACGTCGTATTTGGACGCCACGGACGAGAAAACGCCGCGCACCATTTTCTCCTTGTCCTCCTTGTTCACGGTCCGGAACCCGAAGTGCGTGGTGGCAAGATCCGTGTTTTTCTTGGCCGGCTCGGTGGCGCTGGCTTCACCTGCTGTTTGAGGGCTGCCCGTGGGTTTGGCGTATGTTCTGGCAAGCATGGGGAGCTGGGCCTTGCACGGGCCGAGCGCAATTCTCTTCAACATTAAGTGGGAGGTCATGGGACGCAAAAAAAGAGGGAATATCAGAGGTCTCGCAGACTCTGGCGTGTACCTATACGGGTGTTTGAGAGAGCAGGTCCAGGCACGTGTTCGGGGAATCGGCACTTGTTCTGGGTTGTTTTTCGAGGACAGACGACTTTGTTGGTTTCAAAATGGCCGGGCAATCTCCAAGACGCGGATCGGGTGCTTTGTATGTTCTTCTTTTAAGACTGCCTTCTGGAGAACGAGCAGGTATCGCTCACTTTTCAGGCGTCCTGCACGCAGCGCCGGGCTCCGGATCTGATGGGTCTTTTGATGCCCCACGATTCTGTGGCTACGGTGGTGTATGGCTCCGGCAGGCTGGGATTCTGGCAGGGAACTGTACGGAAAGCCGTCTTATTGGTGTCTTGGTGGCAGTTTTGAGTGCCCTAGCTTGGTGGCCTGGAGGACCGTATTGGCGGAGGCGGTCACGTGATGCCCAGGGCCATGCCCGAGCTGATCCGCCACTACAATTTACCAATGAATGGGTCGGGTCTATCTGCGTCTCTCTCTTCCTCTGCGTCTCGCTCTCTTTCTGCTCCCTCTCCTTTTGTGTGTGTCTGCCTTTGGTGGGATCAAACGTGCCAGACGGACAGACATTTATTAGCTGCGAATGTGCTACTTCGTATGTTTAGTCGGACAACGCCAGCAAAAGGCCAAATCTGACCATTGTGCACGTGCATGGCCGACCTTCATTGGCCAGCTCCAGGCTGTCATTGCATTGCGTTCCGTCAAGACACTCGCCCAAAAGCCCGTGGCCAGATGGGCAGATGGGAAGAGTGCACACGAGCACATCCACAGGCATGGCAGTCTACGTGACACGGCGGCCTCTACGCGGCAGTACAAAGTATTATGTGGCATTTCCTAAGTGGTCCGATGAATTGAAAAAGCGCAGCTTAAGCCTGCACGATTCTGATGGTGTTGGAGTGGCCCGAGCCTCTGGTCCATCCCTGGATCGTGACGATGGAGTCACCCTTCTGGAGGATGCCCAAGTCGCTGGCCTCGGCCACGGCCCATCTCAATCTGTTCTCGACGTCCTCCTGCCAGTTCTCCACCTTATCCTTCTCGTAGACAAAGGGGTACACGCCCCGGTACAAGTGGGAAAAGCGCGCGGCACGGGGGTTTCTGGTGACCATCATGATCGGCACGTTGGGCTTGTACTTGGACACCAATCTACAGGTCTTTCCGGACGTGGACAACACCACAATGGCCTTGGCGTTCTGCTCGTAGGCGGCCGAGACCGCGGCAATGGCACAGGTCTCGGTGGTGTCCGTGGGTCTCTTCACCAAGGACCGGAGCTCGTTGAACAAGGTGGTGTAGGAGATGGCCTTCTCGGCGATGATGGCGGTGTTGTGCATCATGGACACGGCCTCGAACGGGTAGTTGCCCTTGGCGGTCTCGCCGGACAACATGACACAGTCGGCGCCGTCCAAAACGGCGTTTCCGACATCGGACACCTCTGCCCTGGTGGGCCTGGGGTTGTAGGTCATGGACTCCAACATCTGCGTGGCGCAGATCACGGGCTTGGCGGCCAAGTTGCACTTGGAGATCAACTGCTTCTGCACAACAAAGACCTGGGGCGCGGGGATTTCAATGCCCAAGTCACCGCGGGCCACCATGACTCCGTCGGTCTCCTTCAAGATGTCGTCGAAGTTGTTGACACCCTGCTGGTTCTCGATCTTGGCGATGATCTGGATGTCCTTGCCGTCGTCGCCCAAGACCTTTCTGATCTCCTTGATGTCGTCGCCGGTTCTGATGAACGAGGCGAAGATCATGTGCACGCCGTTCTGCACTCCGAAGCGGATGTCGCTCTTGTCCTTCTCGGACAACGCGGGCAAGTCCACGTCCGTGCCGGGCAAGTTGACGCCCTTGTGCGAGCAGATCTTGCCGGCGTTGACGGACTTGACCTTCAAGGTCTGGTCGTCCACGACCTCGAGCACCTCGAAGGACAACACACCGTCGTCCACATAGATGATTCTGCCCTTGTCGATGACCTTGGTGATGTTCTTGTAGTCGAGGAACATGACCTTGTCGTCACACAGCTTGGCGTAGGCGTCGTCGGTGGTGAACGTCATCACGTGATCCGCCGGGATCGGGAAGTCCTCGCCGCTGACGGTGGTGCCGGTTCTGATTTCCGGGCCCTTGGTGTCCAAGGCGATGGCCAAGGGGCGGCCCTTATAGAGCTCCTCGGATTTGCGTGCATTGTCGATCACAGACTGGTGGTACTCGTAGGAGCCGTGCGAGAAGTTCATGCGCACGATGTTCAAGCCGGCTTTTCTCAACTTGACCAACACCTCGGCGTTGTTGGTCTTGGGGCCGATGGTGCCGATGATGGACGAGCGGCGCAACGACTTGTCGGGGGTCTCGGTGGTGTTGAGCTGGGTCAACCAGTGCAAGGAGGATTGAGACATGGAGAGGTGTGTAGATTGGTGAGGAAAAGCGAGCAAAAAAAAGCTCGAAGGGAAGGGCCGGCTGGAGCCATGCCTATATAGTGGGCGCGCAGGCCATGGGCCGGTTGGATGTCGGCCGGAGTTGGCGCGGGCGATGTCCGAGGGCGCTGTGTGCAGGCTCACCGGATGCAGAGGAAGCGGGCAGCGATGGCGCTGGCGCCGCTGGCATGGGCTTAGAGGTTAGAGGGGCGCGGAATTCTAGGGCCGTGGGCAGAGATGGGACGGCCAAGAGGGGCTCTTTCTCTGTGCTTTTTTTTTTCTTTTTTTCTTTTTTTTTTTCTAGTTTGATTGATTTGTAATGGTTTGGTTTTTTTTGATCTGTCTCTGTTTGATCTGTCTCTGTTTGATCTGTCTTTGTTTCAGTCTGATCAGGGTGCTTGATCATTTGCTAGAATCTGACTTGATTTGATTAGATTTGGTTCGCTCTGATTTGTCGCGTTGTCGCGTTGTCGCGTTGTCGCGTTGTCGCGTTGTCTCATTCCAAGTTGGCGGCCGGTCTCGTTTCTTTCTGCTGTCTCCAGTCAGCTTATTCTTCATTCCGGCCCAATCTTCTAATTCCGCCCAATTTTTTTGTTCCAGCCCATTCTTTGTGCCAGTCCGTTCTTTTATTCCAGTCCATTTATACCCACACCCGTATGTCCCTTATTTCTCTTCTGCTCTTTTTGTTTGGCCAAGGCAGCTGGCCCAATTTGCTTGTCTCATATTTCCTCGCTTGCTGCAGACCGTCCTCGTGGGCCTGCTCCACGCATAGCTGCCAGAGCCGCGTATGCGCTTATAGGACCGCCACGATAAAGACCACATAAAGACCACATAAAGACCACATAAAGACCACCACGCCAGATTCCCGGCCTACTCCCGACACGGGCATCGGCCCGCTTTAGTGCAGTCCACCATTATTCTCTTACGGGTCCCTTTTTAGGTCCATGGAGGGCGAGATCGGCTCAGCCAAATGGATCTCATTTACCTCTCTATTTTCTGGGGCTTTTCGGCCCACGCGCTCGGAGATCTCCGCCGCAAATTGCCGGCTGCCCGCGGGCCAGATGATTTTCTGCTGGGGGCTTGAGTAACCGTATCGTTTTTTATTCCTAATTGGGTCGTTTTATTCGTTGATCCTTTTGATTTCTCTTCGGTTCCATTTATGATTTTTCTCTCATTTTTATTTCAATTTCCCTTTTGATTTCTCGTGGGCTTCTCTTATGATTCTTATCTCATTTTGATTTTAATTCCCCTTTTGATTTCTCTTTTGACGTCCCTTTATAATTCTCTTCATCGTTCTCTTTTGATGTCCCTTCAGAACTCTCTTCATAATTTTCTCCTTTGATGTACCCTCAGAATTTTCTTCTAATGTCCCTTCAGAATTATCTTAATAGTTTTCTCTTCATTTTCATCCCAATTCTCCTCTGAACTCTGTTTTGACTAACCCCGCTCCACCCTTCTGCTCAACTCTTTACCCAGCTTACCCCTTTATAGATCAGGTTCTATTTTCTTAATGTTCATCACACTTCTTCACACTGCTTACTCACCTTCAATATACCCTGAAAATCTATATTACACCTTTCTGCTCCATATTATATTCCCTTTCATGCTTCGATTACATGTTCTTGTATTTCATGCGTCGCACCCTTGCGCACGCTTTGTTATGGACATTCCATTTATAAGACATCAAGCTTCCAAGAATTTGGTTGCAATTCTCTGAAAATGAGACTCAAACAAAAGATTAATCCTCCTCAAGCTTCAGTGTTTTCTCACAAAATATTCCTCGGATGCATTGGTCTGATAGCCAGAGAGAACTCTAATTAATGAGCACCCATCCAACGATAGAAGACCTACACCATGAATGGCCTTGTATATCCCCACTTTATGAAATCACCCCTTTCTGTATCTAGCCTTAATAGAAACCACAATCGTAAACAATCGAAAAAAAAAGATCCGACGTATTCCGCAAAGTATCTTCAATACTTCACTCTGCCCCAACTGCGTTGCGCCCTCAGGCCCACAAATCCAATTATGCTTATATCGTCAAATTCCAGCCCTTACCATTGTAATACAAAACATAGAAAGCAAGGCAATGGGACATCCCACACTATGCCACCTAGTTATATTATCGAACTAAACATCTGCGCGTGGGCCAGAATCTCACTGATACTATTCGGTGTGGTTTCTCACCTAATTCTGTTTTTCGCCTTTTTTTTTGGAAGCAAGTCAGAATGGTAATTCAAACTCAGAATACACCAAACTGAGTTCCGGCCCATGGCTTAGCAACCAAAGGGTCAAGCGTCCATATTCACAATAACCCAAAAGGGCCCATGCGCTCATCGTCCTCCTAATTCATTTCGCATTATCTGTGATCCGAAGTACCCCTTCAGCAAGAATACCAAAGGCTATGATTTTTTTTTATAATCGAACAAAAACAATCATATCATTTCAAGACTCCAGCCTCGCCCGCTTAGTTTGGCGCTGTTGCCTGTTGCCGCAAATTATCGCCATCCTATAAGATCGCACAGCTCGGACTGCGAAATGCATCTGCATAGGATCCCGGCCCATTGGTCTTTGCCTCCACCTTTTTTACTGTCTCGTTACAAGTCTTCTCTGCGTACCGCTTGATTCTATTTATTTCCTAGCCCAGATTGTCCCATGGTCTTGCCTATAATCATTGGCGTGGGCGCCACAGTGTTGGCTCTTTCTGGGAAAGCCTTAGCAGGTACGGTCCATCGGTTCAACCGGCTTTCTCCACAGATGATCGCCACCCTAAATAAAATACGCTTGGATGGCCCGGGCGACTCGTCGCTCAACAGGCTGGCCAATGAGCCATCTCATATAAAATATCTCAAGTCGCGGTTCAACAACACCGGTTTCGAGAGCAAGATGACCGAGCGTGAGGCGCTTCTAGTGTTGGGAATCGAGGCAAGCGAAATCTCGGGTTTGACCCGAGACATTTTGAAACTGCATTATAGAAAACTCATGATCATGAACCACCCAGACCGCTCCGGAAGTGTTTATTTGTCGCAGAAAATCAATCAGGCCAAGGACGTATTGGACAACAGTTACTTGTTGAAGAAGTGATCTTCTGCCTGGCCGCATGAAACCACGAAGTACGGTTTTATCAGCCACTATATTTTTTCTCTTGCATTTGGTTTTAAAGACCTCACGACTGGTGTTTAGTCTTCATTGATGATGATGCTGTTACCTTCCATCATATCCGACATTGTTGCATCTCCATTTTCTCTGACTTCTTCTGACTGACCATTGCTGTCTTCATATCTATCGTTCGTATCGCTGGAGGCCTGTTTGTTTTTTCCGCCCTCAAAATTCTCCTTGACGCGCAAGTAGTGAGCAAGTTCATCGGCACTGACTGAAGGCGACAACTCACGTTGGGCCTTCTCGAAATCAGCCATGGATACTTGCACGTCGATGTCTTCTGCGGTGGCAACATTGTCGAACCACCAGCGACTAGAAACCTCCTCTTTTCCTTCGCTTGTTCGGGTCTGGTTGAATAGCTTGAGCTTGCTGTCCACTTCGTTGGCTGTTCTTGTCATGGCATTCAACATTGAGTCGCTGCACAAAGCGTAGAAATCAGCTCCTGTGAATGTGAAGGAGCACTTCTCGGCAATCTTGCCAAGATCGACATCATCTCCCAACTTGAACTTCCTTGTCAACGCCTCAAGGATCTTCGCCTGTTTCTCGTTTGTATCGGAGATTCCCAAATATAACATCTTGTCGAATCTTCCAGGTCTCAACAACGCCTCATCAAGCAAATCAGGCCTATTTGTAGCTCCAACGACAAACACTCCATCACCGTTATTTTCGCCTCCACTCATGCCGTCCAACTCAGCCAAAAGCTGTGACACTATCCTGTCCATGACACCACCGGAATCGCCCTGGTTACCTCTTTTGGGAGCCACAGAGTCCAACTCATCAAAGAAAATTACGCATGGCTTGGCGTCACGAGCTTTCTGGAATACTCGCCTCACGTTGGCTTCGGATTCTCCGATGTACATGTTCAACAACTCTGGGCCCTTTACGCTGAAGAAATTAAGCGAGAAATTGGTGGCAATGGCTTTGGCAAGCAAAGTTTTGCCTGTACCTGGAGGGCCATAGAACAAGATACCTGATCTTTTCTTGAGCCCATTGCTGAACAACTCCGGGTGTTTCAAAGGCATGTCTATCGTATCCAAAATCTCGTCCTTGACTAAGTCCAAGCCCCCGATATCCTCCCATTTCACATTGGGGATTCTGGGGGCACCGATCGAATCGCTAAATTGGTTTCTGGCGTCATTGATGGCATTTTCGAAATCCTCTGGAATCAACAAAAGACTACCGCCATTTCCAATTTTGACAAGCTTCTCCACATTAACGTTGACAGACTTCGCATAATTGATGAGTCTCAACGTGGCCGATTGTTTTGTTTTCTTTATAATTGATTTCAAGTCCAGTGGTGTCAATCCAGCGGATTGAAGTGCAAGCGTCTGGTTCTGAACGTCTTGTCGCTTATCAATACAAAAGTCGTCAAAGTCTGGTCTGCTTGTGAACTCAATCTTGTCCTCAAACGCCTCGGGTAAAGTTTCTGAATTTGAAGCCTGTGTCTCTAGATCAAGAAAGAAATTAAATATTTCCAACCTTTCCTGCTCGGAGGGAACACCCACATTGATCTCAAACGTGATTATTTGCCTGAAGGTGTCGCTGACCTTGTCAACGTCGTTGCTACTCGCAACAAGCACGATATTGGTGTATTTGGCCATGATTTCCTGAATGGCTTTGACCACCTTCAACGAGAGAGAGATCGTGCTTGATGCGCCTTGTTCGTTTAGATTGACCTGCGCACACAAAACCTCAATATGTTTAACGTAGAGAAGATGATAGTTGTCACAGTGAGCTGCCTCTAACTGACCTGCGAGTTGTTTTTCAATTTTACCGCTGAGCAAGCCAACCAGCTTAAGTTCTGCTCCTGGCCTCACGAAATCATTTGCGTCGAGCTCAATTAGATTAAACCCAAAATGCAACGCGGCACTTCTGACCAATGTGGTTTTTCCTAGTCCACGAGACATGGAGTAGAGGAGAGTATTGGCCCGGAGATCTGTACGTCCTGAAGATCTTACATTTGTCTCGAGCACCTGGAAAAACTCGTTGGCGTATTTGAACGTGGCCGGATTGGCAGAGAATGCCAGAAAGTAATCGAATATAGGTGTCATTTTCAAATACTCATTCCAGTGAATGTTCTTATTTTGCGGAGCAGCCACAAACTCCACACCTGAAGACGTCAAACTTGTCCTTGCGGGATCAATGACGTACTGAGAACCTTTATAAGATTCGCCTTCGGTACCAGAAATATCCACTACTCTGAACCAGGCAACTGAATCTGGATGTCCAGTCGGAACAATATCCGAATCCGCGCCCTCTTCGTCTTCGTTGTGGTCCAGGTGTGCTGTGAAATCGAAAAGTGCCCGGGAGAGCACAGAGTCAATGCATACGGGAAACATGTCGCCTATTTTGAAGCATTTTCTCTGTGTGTGAAACGTCGTTTTCAACTCGGCGAAAAAGCTACGCTGATAGGTCTTGTCCATTGTAATGGGAGACACGACACGTGCAATGGTGGCACTTTTAGCAACGGGTATCACCTCAGTGAGACTCCGGTGAGGCGAGAAGTGGGGTTTGAATAGGACATGTGCGTTTTCTGCCAAGGGCAAATTCATCAATAACAATGGCGAGAGGTACACTGTATCTTGTTTGAAGGACTTGTTGGGCTCGAGAAACGTGAATATTTTGACGCACACACAAGAGCTTCCGGCGTGCAATTCGACCAAGTCACCGTTGAAGACCGGGAATCCAAGCTTGGTGAGATCACGGCTGGTTAGAAATACATAGAGCTCCGGGTCTTCTGGTGCAAAAGGAGCCGGAGGGACAGCCACCCTGTGGGGCAAAGGAAGCACGTTGAATTTATGCTCAGAACATGCAGCCTTGTCCGAGTCCGGAGAATCAAACACGATGTTTTTCGAGAGGTATTCGGACAAATCGAGGCCAAATGCTGCGTCTTCTTCAAATGACTCTGGCACGACATTGTCCAGAAAGTTATCGGGCTTTTTGGACAGTTCGTTTTCCTTTTGCTTAATAAAGACTATGTTCGTGGTGGTCAGAACGCGGCCCTGATAAAATGGCTCACAGAGATCAACAGTGCCGTTGAGCGCCCTGATCGTGTCGCCTTGTGCAAGCACACCCCCCGAGGCGGAAATGTACTCGGAAATAAACTGCTCTTTAACTGAGTGCTCATGAGCTTTGTCCAAAATATCGTATATCTCGTCCGGAACACTAACGAATATCTGGTCGAGCACGGGGATCGACGAAGAATCGATGCTTTGAATGATACAGCCCCTGAAGGTCAAATCTGCCCCGAATTTGGTCAAATTGGCGTGATTGGTGAGCGTGACCGAGCTCAGCGTGGGGGCCATATCTTCAATCAGCGAGACCCGGTAGATGTTGAATCTCGGAAAGAAATCGGGCACGCCGATGAATTTCATCAACACGAAATGGCACTTGGGTGTGTCTTTTTCGGGAGTCGCCCGTTGCAGATCCGGGAAAAGACGGACAAAGAGTTCCATAGATACCGATACCGAGTCGGCAACTAAAGAAGTGGGGTCGTTCACAATGTGGACATTTGCGGTGGTGGAAATCGACGGTGAGTCCGACGTTTCTATGGCTGAGGGCATTATTTTCGATTTGTGGAGTGCCAAATAAAAGAGGGTGGAATAGTAGTACAAGCGAGCTTTCCAGATCACCGCGTAGATATTTCTATTGCTGAATTTCTTTACTTGGGCACTAATGCTCGTGGTTCTGAAATTTCCCAGTGGGCGAATATCCAGGTCGAATGTATGGCGAGCCTCGGTAAGACGGCCCGAATTCTGGGGAAGCGAGCCGCGCGGTGGGGCAGGTTTTTAGGGCCGACCTCGAAACCGGCTCCCTTCAAATGATTGGGAGAAAATGTGTGGGATGATGAACAAAATTTGCTTTTTTTGCGGAAAATCGCCTCTGTATGTGTCTGTCGCTTTTAGCTGGTGGTAAATTCCTGAACGTCGTTTAAACTTTGTTCTGGTCGGGCATTTGGGTAGGTGGAGTCTGTTAATTAGAGTGACTCGTGGAAACCGGCTGTGCGATAAGGCAGGCGTTCTCCGGCTTTTTAGAAGAGCAGAAAAACCACTTTCTACCCATATTTTTCTTCTACAATAGTAAATGAGGGCCTACAGAGCCTAGAAGTTCAAGGGTGTGAATTGCTGTGCCATTATGTCGAATCCTTGCAGAAAATGCACAAGAATGGGTTTCATGAAAAGACCCTGATCACTTTACCGGTTCACGCGCAGAGCCAGCGCAAGTAGAAATCCAGCCTCCCCCAGAACCCTGTATTGTGGAGAAGTTGGTGTCTTGAATCAACCAGAGAACAGTTCTCTATTGGAGGTGAAAACCTCAAAAGTTTAATTACCACGTACAATCTTCTTTTCTGCGGATGACGATTAAAAACAGATTCACGGAAGCTCCGAGCCCGAGAATTTTCAGGTATAGACCGAGAATAACTATCAGCGAATTTTGATTCTCCATCGCTCTATTTGTAGCGCCCAGCAACAGAGTACAGTATCCAGAACTTGGCATGTGTAAACTATCAAAGCACAGCAGGAAATACTACAGCATGTCCGGGAATTATTGGAAGCACAGAAAAGCGATAGACCATGATATACTTTTTGGCTGCCACTTGGAAGCCCAGACTTTACGTCACCACTTGACACAATAATCATGTGTGGTTTGAAACTTCTCACTAAAGCAATAAAAAGCACTTTGGAAGAGGAGATATGGTGGGCGTGCCCATCTTAGCAATTCGCTTCTCGCTTGACAAACTACGTGCGTCTTGTAGTAAAAGGTCATAATAATCAGAAAACCTACAACTATACGAAAATTTCTAGTTGAGCCTGTTGAAAGATATGATGCAAGATATAAACAAAACAATTAGCGGTGTATGCGCTCATTCCATAAGGTCTCTTTATTCATGGTGCGAGCCCTCCGTATGAACACGAGAGATTACCCGGCCATCAGATCATTCGCGGAATGCCGAAAAAATCAGTAAGCATTCTTTCACCTACCATCCTTTCATTCTACTCATTAGGCATCTATTGAAATGGTATGTTTCAAACACCGCCCGATTTGATGATGAAACTTCTTTTTTTTTCCTACCAAATTTGAGCATTTTAGAGTCGCCCCCGTTTTGGGAGCACATGGCTCGCTTGCAATGACCTGGTACTTTGTCATAGTTACACTGAACAAAATCGGCTAATTCCATTTTATCATAAATTTCTTACTAACAAACAAGAAAACATCTTGCAGACTTTGAAATGAAAAAGGCCTATAATAGCGTAGCGTAGAGCTGGTGTTGATTGACCTCATGCATGATCTTGCCTATCAAAAGACAGTTTTGTATGAGGTTGGGAAGTCACAATTTTGGGGACATGCTTCGAGACCTCTAGAGGCGATTTCCCGGCTCGGGGATGATTCATGGTTCTTTAGCCTCTGCTGCTCGAACCTGCGAGTAACATCACTAGATACATCTAATTGTGCTCACTGTACTTTTTTGTCATACGGTGTGAAAATAGCCATATTCATTCTATCCGACAGAAGAGAAGGATAATAACGTAACCTTTTCGTGATTTCATTACATTTTATGACCCCTCACTGGTGACTTTTGTCCAACACATGTCCACTATTGTTCCGCCCCGAATGGTGGGACAACTAGAAGCTAGGTATCGCGAACCAAGGTCTGTCAAATCAATGTATATGGAAGCATTGGCCTAAGAATTCACTAGTGTGTTCACTCATTGTTCAAAAGCTAGCCTGAAGTTGAAACTCATCATGTTGCGGCGACGCCCCATACTATGCCCCAATAGGTATTAGTTCTGTTTCGCATTGGTTTTCGCGACAAGGTTGGAGCTGTTCTCGTAGCATGATCAGCGCTAATTGTTCAATTCACAAATTTTTTTTTGACACTTGATTCAATTGTGCCAAAGTATGTGTTTTTTTGTATTGGAAGCTCACTAAAGGAATTCATCTTTGACTTAAAAACGCCGTACACCATGTCAGAAGGTTTATCACATACTCCCTCTCGATCCATAAAATAGGAACGTATTTCGTGAGAAAGTCTTGCAGCCAATGGTTAGTTCTTTTCAAATCTCCACAAACCTGAAGCTTCTAACAGATACACCCACCATTTTTGAAAAACTGCTTTGTTTATTTTCTTTGAAACCTTGGAATGAGCTCCCATGTATCATCATCGCCTGCAACCACATGACTGTTCATGAAAAGATCATCCAAAGCTATTTAGTGCTATAGACAATTTATCAAGAGTATGCGTAATGCTTATAGAGCCCTGGTTTTCCTTGATGTCCTAGAAGCCGCTGCCAAAATTTAAGTATTGCATGAATTGTGATTTTGAGAAAAATCTTAGTAAGCTCTGACATCACTACAAGAGACGAGCGTTGATGGACAAAACCAAGCCTGCGTGAAACTCAGTTTTACGCTGTCGTACAATATCTGCTCGAAATAAGAGACGTAAAACAGTACTCCATTGCTTGACTAAGAATGTATGTGATTCATTGTCACAATGCTCTATACGTATAAACTTGGATAACTTCGTTCTCATCACGGGCTCACCCAGCACGATCAGATATTTGGCTACTACAAATTGACACCACAAAGTTATGTATTATGAGAAGTTAATTAGACTTAAGCCTCGTCTTCAATGACAACGGTTTGCAAACCCTTGTTGGATGGGACGGTGATTGGCTCGACGAAAGCGAACATGGACTCCTTGGCGGACTCCTCGTCGTTTCTCTTTCTGGAGATTCTCAATCTCATCTTGTGCTGGACACCCTGGATACCTCTCTTCCACAAGTGCGTGTTCAACTTAGGGTCCAATCTGACGTCAGTGGTACCCATGTGCTTGGAGGCAAACTTTCTGATCTCCTTGACGGCCTTTGGGGCTCTCTTCTTGAAGTGAACACCGTGCAACTAGAACTGTTAGTATTACTGAATAATAGGGATATCGGTGACTTGTTCGCTTGCCTGATGGTTGTTTTATTACGAGAGGCAATGATGGGTGTATGCCAGGAATGAAGAACAAAACTTAGTCAGATGCTGGTTTCCTGGTAGGGAGACAAAATGCGATCATTGAATATACCCTGGAAATAGAGCATGAGGAACTGATTGGCGCCGTGAGCCAGAAAAATTTGACAGGGGTTTTCCGGCGTTTCAGGGGGTTTGATACGAGGGTTGGAAAATGTTCGGGGAGTTCCAGGGACGTGTGCAGAAGGCCTGTCTTTTCATAGGAGCACATTTTTTAGCGCATGGATGGTATGGGGCGGGACCATAAGAAAACAGCATCAGGTAAACAAGTCACAGAATAGAAGTTCTTCAAATTGGAGAACATGGTGATGCTGAACATACTCTCTTGTGCAAGTTAATGGTGTATTCACGGGTAACAACGTCTTGTAAAGCCATTTTGTCGATGAGGTCTAAAGGGATGGAGTATGGATAGATTTGGCGTGGCTAACTTTTTCATCAAAATTTTTCGCAGTGCGGTCGTGCCGGGGCGAAACTTGCAGGCGCTCGCTGTGTCGAATCCGGTAGCGCCTCGACACGCCGATGAACGCGACATTTGTCTACGCGTCTGCAGGATGACGCGACACAGCACGGGCGCATCGTTTCCTTGAGCTGGCCACGTGCGCGCGAAGGCGCTAGGGCTGTTGCCCTAGAATTGAACCCACGCCGAGTGTAGCGGACTTTCATATGAATTATCGTAATGTATACCATATTCCATGGCCAGGTTCATCTCCTGACGTTGTGTTATTGAATCAAGGCTTTTTTTCGGCTCCTAGAGGCCCTTTTGTTTGCGGGTTGTGTTCTGGAATTCCGACGTAGTATTCGCTAATTAAAGACACATTCTCTGCATTCAAGCTGGACTGGAATGTTGGCACGCCACTCAGGAAGAGACCTTATTTGGATTATGTTTTCGGGCTGAAGCTTGTAGCTTAACATTCCAAGTGCCCGTATTTTGCATTCGTCAACTCCCATTCCGTCAGGTTTACTTCAGAATCGAGTTCTCTGCTCTCAGTACGACCCCACATGGGCTGTGTTTTGGCTTTGAGGATCAAAGAATCTATATCCTTTAATTGGAACCCCGTCCGGACAGAATTCGCTGATCAGACCCAAGTCCGGATCCCCATTCACGGGGCCAGATCCAAACAGATCTCTGCCAGCTAGTCCCAGATGCAGGTTCGGCGATCGGCCCTGCACCCGGCCCCTTTCCAGGGCCTACTCCAAGCCATAGAACTTGTTAAATTGGCCGTCCCATCTGGCTAGAACATGAGCGTATACGCGGCCCAAATCTGTGCTGAATGTCGTTTCCGAGAGACTGGAGGTATATGTCGCAGCCACGCTCCAGTGCGCTAGCAAGCAGCAGACCGTACGCACGGAAAAAAGGTCTTGATCCACCAAACCGGCCAAATCCTCCACGGAGGGTTTTTTGCGGCAGGCGTCCACGTGCACGATGTCGCCGTTGATTTGGGGGGCGATTTTCCCCGTGACCACCAGCACCGCTGTCCACGTGGCCTTGCATACCAGCGCAAGCTGCGGCTCATATAGCGGGCCCCATTCTGCGGGTGCAGATTGCGACGCGCGGCGCACTTGGATTTTGGCCAACACCCATAATAAAGTGGCGTGGGAATAATATTCGTGGAGGTTGGTGACGGAACTTGGGGACGCATTTGGCGGTTCGCCCGCGACGTGTGGACGGTTCTGGAGGCCCCCGGGGGTTCCCGGGTTTTTCGAATTTTCGGGACGTTCAGTGGTGATATGCCTGGATTCAGTCGCGGCATGATCAGTCTGAGTCGCAGCATCATTCGCAGACTCGGTACTCTCAATAATCTCAGTCTCGGAATTAATCCCAGTCTCGATATTGATTTTATTCTCGGAATCAATTCCGGTCTCGATATTGACCTTATTCTCGGAATCAATCTCAGTCCTGGAATCAACCTTAGTCTCGGAATTAACCTCAGTCTCGACATTGATCTCAGGCTCGGCATTGATCTCAGTCTCGGCATTCTCAATCTTCACGGTTTCAGTGCCCTCAATCTTCTCGGCCTCGGTATTCTCAATTTTTCCAGTCTCACTACTCTCAGTCCCCGTAAACCCACTCCTCTCGGCCTCGGTGATATCACTCCTCTCGGCCTTCGTAATATCAGTCTTCTCAGTCTCGGTGCCCTCTTTTCTCTCAGTCTCAGCATTACCAGTCCACGCCGCTCCCTTGGGACTCGCGTCGCCCCGCCTGTTCCGTGCAATTGCTTCCTGTAGATCCCCGCGGAGCGAGGCAAGAAAAGAAACAAGCGTGGCGTGGTTCCGGGTCACAAAAAGCACCGCAATCACAGCATACGCCAACGCCATGAGCCTGGCCTGTAGGCCGTTCCCCGTGCCCACGAAAACACCCGCGTTTTCCCGGTCGCCCTTGAGCCGCTTTTGGTAGCACAACCGGTAGATCTCGTTGACCCGGGCCAAGCTGGGCGCAGCCTTCAAACTGACCATCAACATGAGCAAAGAGTCCGGGATCTGCCCGTCGTTGTTGTTCGGGAGAGGGTACACCGGCAGCACGGCCGGCCCGTGCCGGGAACCGCCGGTCCCGGGGCTCGGGGGTGTGTTTGCAGGGTGTTTGAATGGCGTGCTGGCCAAACTGGCCCGGTTTGCCCCGGGGTTCTCACGGAGATATAGTGCGTTGTTGAGAGCCACGGCCTCGCGCTTGGCCCGGGCAAGCTGTCCACTAAAAAGCAAGATCAGTAGGCGGATTTCCCATGCGGCCAAGCACTCGCCAGCAGACTGCAAAACGGCGCCGCGGAGGGCAAAATATGTCGAGTCCAAGATTTCCTGGTCCAGGGCCTGCGTCACGTACAGGTAGTCGGTGAGTAGGCCCTGCGGCGCCTGGGTCTGCGGGACGACGGCAAAAAGCAGGGCGGCGGCAAAGCATTCGAACTGGGCCATGTTCTACAAAGAAGGTTATGTATATATATCCATGGGCAGAGCTAGCTTAGAGAATGGTACTGCTGGTCCTGGGTCTGCTGTTCTGTGGAGGGAGGTTGAATGAATGCGGCCCTAATCAATTTGGTGCGAAAAAGTATTACATCTGGGGCCGGCTGGAATGCATGCGACCAGCCTAGTCTTTACGTGATTTGCCCACAAGATGCTGGTCCCGAGAACGTGCACTTAGCAAGAGATGTGTGATGAATCCCGAACATTTTTACTCAGTGAAAATTGGGGTGATGGGATAGAGAACTTGTATGGCTCGACTAGGAAGCAGAACCTGTATGAATGTCTTGTGTTCTGGAGCTTGTATTATTGTCCAAGACTTGTATTATTGTCCAAGACTTGTATTATTGTCCAAGACTTGTATTATTGTCCAAGACTTGTATTATTGTCCAAGACTTGTATTATTGTCCAAGACTTGTATTATTGTCCAAGACTTGTATTACTGTCCCAGAACTTGTAATAAAACCCCAGGACTTGTACAAAGATCCCAGGACTTGCATCAACATCCCAAAACTTGTACTGATGTTGCAAAGCTAAATCAGTTAGTCATACCGGGCAGTACCAGTACATCGCTTTAAAACATCATAATACCCCATAACTAGACGACTCCAGTGACCCCGGTGGACCAGTGTCGGTTGTCTATACCTTGCAGATGTGGTGTACGAGAAATGTAACTGTATAAATGAATAGGAATAGAAAGCTACAGAAAAGAACTAAAATATAGCCTGAAGACCAGAGAAACAGAGCTGTTAGAAACCAAAACCACAAGGAAAAGAAGAAAGACCATTTGCCTACCGTAAAGAGATCTCCAAAGTTCGGCCCTGCACCATTAAAAGGAGCAGATGTCGAGCTTGCGTTAGCAGTGGGCCAATCTTCAAATTCATGAGCGCTGGCGGGTCTCGACACATCCCCATCGAAAGCATAATTAAAGGGATCTTGTATCTTTGAGTGCAGCCCTGACAGCTGATAGTCTGTTTGCAGGAGAAGCTCAGGTTTCAGCCTGGCACTCTCTAGTAGCCAGCCAGAAGACTTCTTTTGAGCCGTATCGTCCAGCTCACATTACTTGTTCTTCTGAAAACCATAGAACAGAGGTGTTTTTTGTTGCATCACAGCAATCTCATTTTCAAGTTTTCCATGAGCCGGAGAGGTCATGTCCCAAGAATGAAGGGGATGTGATTTGGAGAGGGCTATTAAAACAAAGAAGGCTGTGAAAATAAGGAGACTGTGGAAAGAAGGAGACCGAGGAAAGAAGGAGACTGTGGAAGTAGAGGGGAGTATGGAAACTTGGCTTTTGCATGCCCGTCGCCGGTCTCTCATATCTACCGAAGGGCCGACTAGTCGATCCTTCTGTCCCTGGCCTCGCGACATCCCCTATCTACAGTCACTGCTCATCAAACCGAGATATTCCCTTCGAGTCTTTTTTCCCCTTCGTCGTCTACTCAAATCTACCAATTACGAAGCTTCTCTAGCACCCGTATTCCCTTCAAACCCCGCTCACATAACTCCAGATTTTCGTTTTTCTCCACACACGGGCTTCTGGGGTCCCCAGAAATGCGATTCCTGACCCACACCCTTAATTATCCACCCACATCACAAGTGCTCAGCTGCGATCCCAATGACACGCTTGTTGTGTCTTTCTATGGCAAAAGGTCGGCCCCACGATTTCGCACCCATTCGCACCGCGTCGCAGCGGATGCGCGCGAGCGTGGATGTGCCGAGCTCTAGCACCAAAACAGTCCCGCCATTTTCCACCCATGACAGAAAAAAAAGGGGTTTTAAACAGCCTCGCTGCCGGAACGCTTGAGGCCGAAATTTCTGTTCAAAGTTCTCCCCTGATTTGCACGAAACATGTCGTTCTTCGACACCCTTTCTGGGACATAGGCAGGAACTGGCGCAGCCGGAGCTGCAACAGACAGGGCCGACTCTATTTCCTAGGGCCGCGCCTGGCGCCACAGTGCACTTGGGCCGCGGCGCGACCCGACGGTAACTACCTACTTCTTTCCCCGAAACAACCGTTCTTCTCTTCAACCTGCGGAATTCCTCACGGATTTCCAAAAGCATCTTCGTCCGTATTTATATAGCACCGCCCGGCACTGCAGACCGGCAGAACACACACGTGACCCTGCGGCCCCCGCTCTTCATCGCATCTTCCCACTGGGCCGCGCTGCCATATTTCCATAGCTCGTATTTTGGCCATGAGCCAGAGACCTCCGCCAGGCTCACATCGAGACCTCCTCACAGGCGCCAAGCAGCAACAGGCCGCCCATCTCCAGACGGCGGCAGCGGCGTCGGCGCAGCTAATACGGGCCGTAGAGTCCATAGTTCGGGTCAATTCCGCCACTGCGCCGCTGGCACGCACCGTGCTTTTGGACAAGGTGGCCACCATCCATGAGCTCGACGCGGAAATCGACCGGCAGCTTGCCCAGGACATTGCCGAGAACTACGAGGCGCTTCTTGCGGCCAAGCAGAAGTTGGCGCGCCACGTGACACGCACCCAGCGGGCCTTGGCCATGCTGCGGCATTCTGCTGGTTCTTGCGTGGATGTCTTGCAGCTGAAGGCCGAGCTCATCGACCAGGAGTTGCGGGTCTTGGAAACCGCGCTCTCGTACATCAACAACCAGGATTGAGGCGGGTGGACAGAACATCGACGGAAGAGGAAGTAAAGACGAAGTGAAGACGAAGTGACGACGACGGAAGACAAGGTGAAGACACGAAGCATGAAGTTGGAGGGACACGAAGAAAACCCGAAAGACCGAAGACGAATGGTCTGGGTTTGAAGGCATGAAACAAGGGGCGGAACACGAAGGGAAAGAGAGGAGGGAGTGAGGTAGCGTGCGACCACGCAAAGAGGAGACGCAGCCATCAGATCGTGCCTCCTAGGCATTGCCAGAATCCGGCGTGTGTTGAGCAGTACATGTATTGGTGGGAATGATCTTGTGTGTGCTGTGATGCTTGGCTTGCGGCATCCCGCGTGGCCCCAGGCGCTTCTCCCATCGCAACGATGGCATGATATATTCAGCCCGCCTACAGCAAATCAGCCGAGGCCCTTGCTTGCAGATTCCCACACTTTTTCGTGCACCCAGCCCGCGTGAATGACCACCACCATGTCCTCGAGATTGATGCGCTTGCCCGTTTTCAACGGCCGCGCATTCACCACAAAGTCCTTGTATACTTGAGGATACGCGTCTTGCGAGATTTGCTTCACTGCCAGCCCTGCTGCCCGTTGCTCGACCTTCTGCTCGACATCCTCACACTCGTCGTCGGGAATGAGCCACCGCGCACGTCGTATTTCCCAGAGGGCGTTGCCCAAGTTTTCGTCGCGTGACAAGATTTGGTCCTTGAGAACGGCCTCTTGTGAGGTGAGCTCGAGCTCATGCGTTCGGGCCGGCAGAGACTCCAGGTCTGGTTCTCCTGCGCACCCTTGCCTCAACCGCAGAACATCCAACGCCCTATACAAAGGCACGTGCGGGCTCTCGACGGACGGCGCCATTTCCGAAAGAGAACCTGCGCTTGTGCCTGTATGCGTGCCCCGGTGGTATTCCTCGAGCAGCTTGTACTTCTTAAAGTCCTCTAGAAAACGGGCTTCTGGGCTGGTGGCACTGCAGCACTTTTTGAGGCGGGGGATCCGTTCAAAAAAGTCGTCGTCGCTAGACTCGAAGAGCGAATCAAGTGCTTCTCCGTCAGAGTGGCCAGTCTGCGACGCCAGTTTGAGTTTGTGGAGAAGACAGTTCCACTCGCTGCTCACACGACGAAGCACGGACAGAAATCTATGGGAACGTCTCTTCTTGGAATCACGTGCTGGCTGTCCGGCCGCTGATGTGGTGGAGCTTTCTGGGTTGGTCGTGGGCGTGTTCTCTTTTCGACACGAGTCCTCCATGGCTGAGCCCCTCCGAAAAGAGGCTATACTATGCTTTAGCGGGCGGAAACACCTGGAGGAAGGATGCGATTTTCGTTCGTTGGCGAAAATGCAGACAGTTCAGAAAACGCGCTTTGAGAAACACAGCGTGTGTTTTTTTTTGTTCTTTGTGTGTTCGTTTGTGTGCTGCGCTTAGGCTGGACGGCGAGCTCGAGTGCTGGTGGCGGGCCTGGGGAAGGTTTTACAGATGCAGTTGCCATGCTATCGCCGCTTCCTGTACATGGGGAGGGTTTTTTTTTTTTCTTTGGCTCTGGCTCTCGGTAATATGTGTCGATAAACGCGCAAATCAGCCCAGATACTGTCTAGCTAGTCTCAACGCAGCCCTTCCATGCCGAAGTGTTCTGCCACGAAACCGAGTATGTCAGAACGACCAGCAAAATTCGACCGGGACAGCTTTGTAAACATTACTTTTCCTGCCACTTCAAAACCCGCAAGTTTTCTTATCCTTTATTAATTCTTGTCTTTGACAACATATTCCTCAGTAGTGTACATTGAACGGCGCTGCAGCTGTTACGTGCTCTGACCAAGGCATCATCAGCTGGCGCCAGGCGCTTGCGCCTTGACATCGTGTTTGGATTTACGAAGCAGCAAGTCGAGTTTCCATCCGTTTTTCTGCTCCAGGATCTGTGTACTAGCATTTCTGTCATCGATATACTCGCTAACCGCTCTTTTATTGAGCGCTCGATCTGCTGTCGACAGAAGAAAGGTCTCCCATTTCACATTGTGGACTGCGATAGATAGCCCGCTGTGCACGGCGGCGCTGCTCTGCCACGACCGCGAGTTTAGACGGTTCCGATAGAATCCTTTGTACGCGTTTAGACTTGGCAACAAAAGAAGCGTGACGGAAAGGTCTAGCAATTCGATACCGTCTTGATCTCTGTGCACGGTTGCCGGCCGCGTCACATCCGAAGGTACCCATTCCGCATTGCATTCTGTCAAGTCCAAACTATTGTTGAAAAGCCCGAGATGACAGAGCACGTACAAAAGATCCGAGTCGTCCGTGTATATGCCCGCATATCCGCCCCAGAGCTCTCTTTTCCGCTCCACCTGCCCTTGCGAATGACTCTTCAAGAAGTCCTTGATATGTACGTATGGGATCTTCACCTCTAGGAAGCAGTTGATGTAGGCGTCAGATAAATGGGGAATCACAGGAATGTACACGGTGTTCATCTCGCCAGCAGAATTGTTTTTCCGCTCCATATACTCCGACTGCATCCGTACCAACATGTCCAGATCTTGCTTCCGCAACCCGTGCAATTGCTTGATCTGGAGAGTCTCCCAGGTGGTGGTGGGGTTATAAACGATCGTCCCGAGATTGCGTCTACTGGGTAATACTCGCGGCAATTGGTCATAGATGTGAGAGTGCATTAATCTTTTCTGTCTCTTCCTCTGCGAAGCTCGGTCGGCAAGCTGCGACGAGAAATGCCCTGGGTTTATGGGTGAATTCGGACTGTGAATCTCGGCAGCTCTGAAACCCAGTTGTCCTTCGTTGGTAATTGTGTGCCTTTGTTGAATATCAGCGTTCTGCTGGTGGAAGTGTTGCGCATAGGGCTCCATATACCCATTGCGGTGATAGTCGCTTTGATGAGAAGAATAATCCACAGACTGTTTGGGGGCGTGAATACTAGTTGGGTTGTGAGGATAATCCGGCGAAGGGCTATGAGAATAATGGCGATGGGGCAGCGGGCGTGTTCCTGATGAAGGCACCTGCGCATAATCAGACATGTTTTTGTCTTCCATGTTATGGACTAGACGGTTGTCGGCCACACTATTACCACCATTTTTGATGACACCAGATTCCATGCCATGCGGTGAAACTAGGTTCTGTCCTGGGTAGATATTCAACGCTTGGGGCTTGGGTAACGACATTTTCTGGGTACTGCCAGGGAAGCTCATTTGGCCATTTTTCGTCTTATTTGCTTCGGCGTTTAGGCTTCCAACAGGCAGAATCATTGAGGCCAAAGACTGGGAGTTCTGAGTTCCGGACAAAAATGAGATGGGCGGGAGCCTGATGCCTTGAGCATCATCCGCGTTTGCTGGATCGCCGTTTGTGGTCAAAACCATTTCAATGGATTTAGGCAGATGTCGATTGAGTTGGGCTGGATCTCGCTCGTATCAGAGATTCCTTTCCATGGCAGCGGGGAAAATCGGCGGATGAACATCGAACATTCAATGTGCACTCCCACAATTATGCGCCAACATCAGCGAACGCATCTTTGACCGAGATGGGTGCGAAATTCCGTGCATGAATCTGGAAAACGTGGTATCTGCAATCAACTTTGCAGGCAAATTTGGAATCCAATCTGGGATAAAAATGGAATTCGAGTCGAACATGGCGTCAAATATGAAATTCAATCTGAAAGCACATTTGATAGAAATTTTGAAACTAAATCAATTGATCCGCTTCTCTTATTCCTTTCTTGCACACTCAAATGTTCGCAGGTGACATGACGACTGAGAATTCCGCTCCTGCTTATCAAAACAGCCGTAATGAATGATTTGGTCGGCAGCGTTGACGCACGCGATACTTTGTCCCAATGGTTTTGTGCATGCTGGGCAGATTTGCCCGGAACCAGCTATACTGTAGTGATGTGATTGGGCCATTACCAAATCGTAGTGTGCTTTGGATGCACTGATCTTGTACAATTGGCCCTTGATCCTGCTATTAAACTGTTTTTGCTCAAGGTTTTCAACAGTGGTTTGCAAAAATACAAGGATTTTATGCAACGGGAACGAGTCGGGGAGCACTGTCAAGAGCTGTAATGTAGGCATTTTCTGGCCCTGTAGAGTGAGGAGTCGAGCAATCGCATCCTGGTTCTCGTTATAATGCATAAGCAAATCTTCCAAGAGTTTGAAGAGCAATTTCTGGCCTTTTTCCTCCCCATTGGGCTGGTCATGAACTTTGGCACAGTAACGCATTGCCTCGTCCAAATCTGCTAGTTGGTTGTACAAAATATCCACAGATTTCTGGTGCTCGCCTAGGCGGTGGTAGATGTAGACTGTGAGCCGGAGATACTTGTCGTCGCTGGGTGGTATGTTTTTCAAGATTGTCCATGGCTCGTACTCAGTGGCACTCGCTAGTAATTTTGCCATTTTCTTGTATGGCGGGCTGTGAGAAAACACTTTTCCATTTGAGTTGAGAGAGGCCATCTGCTTCAAGTATAGAAGACAAAGCCGCGTACTCAATTTGGGCACTTCCCGCTTCCTTTCTAGGGCCTCGAAAAACCCGCTCTGGTGTAGAAGCCATTCAAGGTATGTGATCGCGATGTTGTCGTCTTTGATGACTCCAGAAAGATAATCCAACACTTGGAACCGGTTGTAACTCTCGCACTCAAACGAATCGTTCATGAACAAGAGCCTCGCATTTTCGAGGGCTTCTGCGGAGATCTTAGTGAGAGCCTGGTGTGCGTATTTGAAAATCAAGTCAAGGTGTTCGTTTGGTAGTCTTTGCATGTATCGAACAGACAACGCCTGACCAGTCAAGTGTACATTTGCGGCGCTCTCTGATGAAAGATTACTGAGAAGCCGGAGAGCTTCATCATGCAATGCCCTGCCAAAGTAGAAATCTAGAAGCTGGCCGATGAAACTGAGCTTGTCACGAGACTCGAGATAGGAGCTGTCCAAGAGACTGTCGTTCACAACTCTTGCATTGCATCTATTATGGGGCAACCGCAATAAGGGGCCCAACATCATGGGCTTTGTAAAGTAGTAGCACAAAAATAACGAGGTGTCAATGGCCGAGGCAAACTCGCTCAACTTTGTGACGAGAACTTGCTTATCGATTCCCGGGTAGAGGTCACTTACGCGGAACTGGAGGGTTTTCCAAGGAATGAAAGGGTCCTCGTCCGAACTATTGAGGAAGCTCAAGTGAATACGCCGCTGTTCTGTGAGAAACAAAATTAAGTTTTGCACAGCTTTGTGGAAATTTCGAATATGCTGGGGAACCTTGGTAGAAGGCAGTTCTCCAGCGTCGCTCTTGGTGTCCGAGTCAGATGATGCGGTGCTTCTGCTGGCAGTATCATTGGTGGATTTGAGCTCACTGGCTGATATTTTCCTAATTGGGCTTGTCTGTCGGCATGAAGACTGGTTTATTTTACCTTGTCTAATCTGCACGCTTCCATTAAGAAAGTCCGGGAACAATGTGAGGATCTCCTGGAAGGGGACTATCCACTCGGATGCTATTTCTACCAAGGCCTCGTGGAATTTCAGATGCACTTCGAAGAGAACCATGACTTTTTCCTTGTACAAGTCACGCAAGAAAAGTTGCTTTTGTTTCGTCCCCAGTGCATCGCCGGCACTTTTCGTGGCAAAAAACGGGTGAGTGTCATCCAACGAGCGTACAAGAACAAGCGCCCGCTCAAGGCCCACAAGCTTGAGATCGTGTTTTAGCTCGCGTTTGCTTTTTTCTGAAGCCGCTGTACCGCGCATGGCAAGAAAGTTGTCTAGCTGTTTTTGCACAGAGAGCACCTTGAACTGGAAGAGATCCGGGCCGGCGGCAAGCGTGGCAATGGCCGGGTCGATAGCAAAGTAGTTGACCGCATATCCTAGCCCGTGTTTGAACGTTTGGACCAAATCGCCGCTCTCCAAGTCCACCACGACATATGTCTTTGGGTATACGAAAACCACATAGCACGGCAGGAGAAACGCCGCGTTTATCGGGACGGCTGCAAGCTTGATCTTCAGTTCCTTCAACACTGCAGTATCGGCTTCTACCCGGAGCACACCCACCTCTGTATCACGGACAAATAAGGACTGCGTCGCACTGATGGGCACAATGTGAACCTGGGGCCCAGCGCTGGCAAGACCGAAATAGGAGAATGATGATGTCTGAGTGAAGCTGTGAGTGTTGGACGTGTCCACAATGACGTCGGTGAGCTGGAAGTCGTCCCGTAGACCCAAGCAGAACACGTTTTGCACCGTGGCTATGAGAGCCTTTCCATGGCCATCTAGGGCGCGGACTTCTCTGATCTGCTCCCTCATCAGAATCTCCCTGACAAGCTCGAAATCGAAGATGTTGCGCGACTTGTGGACGGCTCTATACACGAAGAGCTTCTTGCGAGAACTTACGAGGAGAATTTTCGAAGCGTCCGCAGGACCGTGGCCTGGTACTGCAGCTGTCTGCAAGGACCCTGGGATCACAGTGAAAGCGTGCCCGGAGTATGGCCGGATATCTGCGAACGTCTGGACCAAATCGAGGTGTGGGCCCACCCATTCGTACACTTGTAGGAGATCCGCAGAGCCTAGTAGAAGCACCTCGCGGCTGCCGTCGCCGTACATGGGCAAACAGTCGATGGTGGTGATTTGGATCTGGCTTTTGAACACGTTTGGGAAATATTTTTCCTGAACTAGCACCTGGGACGTGTCGTTGTCGAGGAAAAGGCGTCTGACCTCGCTGAACGAGCGGAAACTTTTCACGGACCGGGCCTCGGCTCGCACGGCCTCCCGCTCAGTTTCGGTGGCTATGCGCATGATCTGCAAATCGCCATTTGAGAGCCCAACGTATACCCGGTCGGCGTTGATATGGAGGGCCAGGACTTTAAGGCCGCCCGGCAAATGTAGCCTGTTGAGAGGCTCTAGAACAGAGGCGTTCATGTGCCGTTTCTGGGATTTGTATGCTCAGAGCTTTTCTCTGTGTGTTTTGTTGTGAAATCTGGGCCAAACCAGTCAATTGGGTGTATTTTTGGTGAGTTTGTGCCGACCTGTAGGCCATATAGATAGGCGTATCAGATGGTCACATGGGGCCTGTGCGCACCAGCCATGTCCATGCCAGGCCACCTGGAGGCAACATAGACGGGAAGTCGCGGATAAATTTCTTACTGGAAGTTTCTGGGCCGGAAAGGTGTTTCGGTTTTTGGCCCAAAAAAATGCGTATCTTTTGCTTTGGCTCGTTTGTTTTGTTTTTTGTTTTGTTTTTTGTTTTGTTTTTTGTTTTGTTTTTTGTTTTGTTT
>NW_017387732.1:2180709-2192386 GCF_001664035.1 Metschnikowia bicuspidata var. bicuspidata NRRL YB-4993 | reverse complement strand
TTTTTTTTTTTTGGGGGTTTTTTTTTTTTTTTTTTTTTTTTTTTTTTTTTTTTTTTTTTTCTTTTATTAGATACAATTGATACAATGATTTATCATAGCTTAAAAAAAAACCAGGACTTGTTGCAAATTCAGCCCTAATACTAGGCATGGTACTGATATTGCCATCGCTGCTGGAGGCCCCGCGCCGGAACACTCTCGCAGCCATTTGGCGGCTCCTAACTGAGACCCGCTCCAACAATACAAAAAGATTGAAACAGGTTTATACGCCGGCGAGTTTTTAAAAAGCTATTATGGATACAAGCTGCACGCTGTACTGAATTGGTAGCCCATCTGCATTTAGAAAACAGGAAAAACAGGAGCGTCCCTAGTGTGAACCGTCGCCTACAAGCGGCTTTCCGGGTGCTTTCTTCTGGTACGTTCTAGCTTGATTACCCGTAAGAATCTTGGATACTGGGGGGAATAAGGAGATGATAATGATAGCCTTGTTATTTAGCTAGGCTCTTCCTATTGCTCTGTGGCAGGTTCTCGAGGTTGGACGGTTTCTGTCTCCACAAGAGATCCCTTGGAGACTCAATGGAATGCCGGTTTTCCGGCACCATCTTGGAAACACACGGTGATTGAAAGTATGTGCCTAGTGCCGTCCGGAGCTCTTACATGAGCATGGTGTTTTTGGGGGCCCACAAGATTCTGACAGCAACACTTTTTTGGATGTAAGCGGAGTTCATTCTGCGCTCGTGATCGTTCTCTGGTATGCTTCACCCATACACCGGCGCTACGTATTGATTTGACCGGTGTCAGCCTGGTTGAATTGTTGCCAAGCCCTGCCGATTCTCACCAACTGGCACCTGTGTGGGGTCCACATTCTGTGAGTTCTATGATACGAATCTTGGCGACTTCTATGACACGAATCCTGGCGAGTTCTATGATACGAATTTTGGCGACTTCTATGACACGAATCCTGGCGAGTTCTGTCTAGTATCAAGCATGGATTGCACCACTATGATGGCCCGTTCTGTGTACTCCACCATATGTGTCCCGGGTCATATTGTCCCCTACTACGATGAGGTCGTTCCACTGGGTATCCCCCGCCCATTCGTTTGTCTGGTATCATATATTGACCAGTACTGACATACTCATCTGTCGGGTATCCACCCATCGACACACTCCGTGTCCAAGCCCTGTCCGCCCCAGCACAGCTGCCAGGCGCCTAGACCACCGACACAAAGTCCACGACCCCCGAGCAGAACTTCACCAACTCATCGAGCTTGCGCTCGCGCAGCGCGTTGGCCAGCGCCCAGCGCCCGAGCGCCTCCACCAACGCGTCGTCCGCGTTGGCGTACACCACGTCGCCGTGGTGCTTCAAGAACAAGCCGAACGCGGCCTGGTACGTGTCGAAGTTGTTGTTTTCAAGCAAGCCCGCGGTGAGCGCGGCCACGAAGCGGGCCATCTCCGTCAACGGCGCAAACGAGTGGAGCGAGCGGATCTCGAGGTCGAGCGTGGCCGGCGACGCGTGGGCCACCAAGCGCAAGAAGTCCGAGTAGCTGCCCCGCTCGGCGCCCTCTCGGAGCAAGCGCGTGAACTCGGACTCGAAGTTGTGCTGGTCGCCGCGCAACGTGAGCAAGCGTGACGCGGATTCCTCGTCTGCGGGGGCCTGTCTTGGCTGCGCGCCGCCCGTCTCGGCCACGACGGAGAGCGACAAGAAGAACGGCGCCTGCTGCGGCTTCTTGGGCGCCTCCTTGGGCTTGTTGCGCTGCTTGATGGTGTCCACGTGCAAGATGGTCTCGTAGCGCGTTCTCGGGCCCACGGCCAAGGTCACGAGGCCGCCGTCGATCTGGTCCACGGACCGGTAGAGGTGGTCGGCGTGGGCCTCCTCTGCCGGCGCGTCCAAGGCGCCGTCGATCATGAGCGAGCCGCCGTCGCCGGACACCGCCGGCAACAACGCGGCCGAGAACTCGTGGTCGGCCACGTGGCGCGTCAGCACCGGGCGGAACTGCGCGCGGTTGGTCCACAAGGAGATGCCGTTGCCCGACACGTGGGTCGTGGCGAGGAAGTCGCCGATGGGCGAGAACTTGACGCGCGTGGCCACGCTCGGGAGCCGGATGCCGTCGATGCAGCCGCCCGTGGGCAAGTCCCAGGTGCGGAGCGTGCCGTCGAGGCCAGCGCTGACGATCCAGCGGCCGTCCGGCGAGAAGTCGAGCGCCGTGATGCGGTTGGTGTGGCCCACCAACACACGCACCACCTTCTGCGTGACCACGTCCACCACCACCACGGACAAGTCGTCCAACGCGCAGGCCACGAGGTCCAGGCCCTTGTGGTACACCATCTCCGTGACGGGCTCGCCGAGGTCAAGCTTGCCCAAGAACGCCAGGTCCGCGAAGTTGTAGAAGCCCACGAGCCCGTCCAAGCCGCAGCTGACCATCTTGCGGTTCATGCCGTCGATGGCCACGCCGCTCACGGCCTTGCGGTGCAACATGTACCGGCGCCGCAACCGGCCCGACTGCAAGTTGTACACGCCGATGCCGCCCTGCGCCGACCCCACGAGCGCAAAGTTGCCGCAGTGCGACACGCACACGGCCTTGGCAAGCCCGCCGTCCACGGTGGCAAGCTGGAACCGGCCCACGCGCTTGTTCTTGCTGTCCCACGTGCGCGCAAACGCCTCGCCCTTGTGCGTGGACACCATGTTCTCCCACTCGCCCTCGCGTGCCACGGACATGGCGAGCGCCGTGAGCTCGGGGAACTGCTCGCGCATCAGCGCCACCACGCCGCCGCCGCGAGCCTGCGGCCCGCTCTTGGCCGGCCGCTGCGAGAGCTCCTGTGCCTGCGCGTCCTTGCGCAACGAGAAGCACCACAACGCGCGGTCCTTGGCCGCCAGGTACACGAAGTGCAGCTTGTCCTCGTCCGGGAACACGAGCGCCACGGGCGGCGCCAGGTGGCCGCCGCGCGAGCGCAAGTGGCGCGGCGGGCCGGTCACCGCGCTGTTGGACGACGACAACGGTGGGTCGAACACGAGCTCGCGCAAGCTGTTGTCGCCGCCATTGGTCACCACGATGGGCTGGCCGTTCAAGAAGCGCGCGTTGGCCACGCCGCCCGTGGCCTCGCCGTGGCAGCGGCGGTACACGTGCGCCTTGCTGCGCCGCGCCAAGTCATAGAAGAAGAGGTCGCCCGAGCTGAGCGCCGCCACCAAGTGCGCGAAGCCGTCCGTGCGGAACGAGAGTGCGGTGACACGGGCGCCCGCGTCGGACGGCGCCGCGGCGATGCGCTCGCCCAACACCTCGGCTTTCCGCAAATGGAAGAGGTACGCGCCGCCGGCCGCGGTGCCCACGGCCACGATGTCGAGGGCAGGCGCGTGCTCGATGCACGAGAGCGGCTCGCCAAACACGTGCTCGGGCGTCTTGTACACGGTCTTGGCCGTGCGCACGTTGACTACGTACAAGTGGCTGGCGGTGGCCACCACCACCTTGTTCAAGTACGTGGGCGGGTGCACCAAGCCCACGATGGCGCCGTCGAGCTGCGGGTTGATGCTGGCCACCGCCGTGTAGAACTGCGTGGCGAGCCGCGCGCCGGCGGGCTTCTTGTACACGGCCACGCCGCCATCCGTGGACGCCACGACCAAGAAGTCGCCGAAAACCAAGAGATGGCTGACGTGCGCGGCCGGCGTGCGGAGCTGGAGCTCGATCTCCGCCTCCAAGCGGCCGCGCTTGAAGATGCCGACCCGGTTGCCGTAGCCGGCGTACACGTGGTGGAAGTGGGCGGCCAAGCACGTGATCTTGCTGGCCGTCTGGCTCTGCGACACGAAGAGCAAGTGCAAGTTGGCCGCGTCGTAGATCTGGAAGCTGCGCCCGACGGACGTCACGAGGTAGAACGTTGCGCCCAACGAGCCCACGGCAAAGGGCACGTCGTTGGACACGTTGCCCAACGCGCGGAAGGGACTGAAGATGCGTGGCGCCTTGGCGCCGGCGCGCTCGGTTTTTCTTTTTTTGTCCACGGCCCCAGTCATGGTGTTTAGTTGTGGTTGGTGTGGAGCAGACGGAGTATGGCAGGCTGAAAAATCTCCGATGAGATGCGCGCAGGCCCTGCGCGGGCCCGGCTCCTGCGATGCTGCGGGCCGTAATCTTATCACTGCACTAGTGTCTTTGCTCGGGAAGCATGCACTGGGAGGGGAGTGGAACCTGGGGCCATTTTTGGTGGCGTTGAAGGGCCGACTACTTGATGGGGAAGAAATGGGATGCGGCCCCGTTTTTTGTTCATCGTTGGCGGGAGATGGATGGAGTGAGGATTCCGGCCCCAGAGGTATTTCGCAGCACCGGCGGAAGTCAGGTGCTGGGATTTCAAAGGAAGCATCTGGAGTGAAAGAAGTTACAAAAATTGCATATCCCTCTGGCAAATCTCCGCAAACAACACTGCCGTGTTGGAATCGGTCAAATGATATTCGTGCCCTTATTTATGTGGTACATCACTATACCTGCTCGCGGTGCACCATGCAGTGTGTTGAAAGAGGAGAACAGGCTTTTCCAAAAACGAAACATTACATTTGATTTGGGCGCCACCATAGCCGTCATTTCTAGGGAACCTCAAGACTACACACCAGGGCTATGCGGTACATCTTAGCTATGTGGTGAACTAAGCACGTCGATGCGTACGTTTTGAAAATAGGCAGTACTCGTTACAGCTGTGCTTTTATCTCGAGAGCTCAAAGTATCTGATGTACTTGTGTATATATGTCTTTTGGGTCATTGTTGTTGCAATTTATATTGGTGTCGAATCAGACATCATGAGCCAGTATGGGAGATGACCAAATACAACCATACATATAACAGACATATGGCCCAATTCGCTGCAAGTTTGGGGAGCTTACAGAGATAGCACAATCAAAAAAGGAGGTGCCGAGTCGGGAATAAATGTCGCCCAAAGAAGATGGCGTCGAATACCGGAACACGCTAATATCAGCCTTCATTCATTTTCTTTGGCGATACGAAGTAATGGTCAAGAAATTGTTTACTCAGATCCCGCATATTGCACATAATTCCGTAGCAAATATGCTACCATGTATGATTCTAATCTTATTCCTGTTAGGTCTTTCCAGAAGAGATCGCTGATGTTCCTCGTAATATACATACTAAACCGTCCGGCCCTAGGTGACTATGTCGAATTTTCCTCCTTGAGATCCCCACTATAAGATTAACGTTGGAATTTCATATCATACTATTCAAGATGAAGATTTTCCCAAAGGAACTTGTCGGATTCTGTATGTGCTTACCTGTATGTGAAACCGCTAAATGTCTCTATATCTCCTGAATATCATCAGCAACATCTCTGCCACCCCATGCTGCACTACTCATCTTTATCAAGCCACAATTTCATGTGGTGCCATAAATACTTGTCACTTTGAACTGCGTTTAGGTCTGCTTCACGCCACATTGCTGCCTTCTTCTAAGGCGTGCCTTTCAGCCAGACAATCTGTTTCGTAAAATAAAGTGCATTATTCCTTTTCAGACTCTACAAATCCATGGTCTGAGAACTGGGGAAACCGTTGCACGTACACACTTATAACCTCTCAAAATTGATTTCTGACGTGATGTATTCATGGTCAAAAAATGAGTAAGAAAAACTCCCCTCTTGTGACCGATCCGAATTGCATATATGTATGTCCCTCCAGCAAATATGCAAATGTGGGCTCCTCGCCGTTCGCTCATGGGCAGTCTCTCTAAATCGGGACTTCTTCAAAAACCGTCAATTTCTTTGCAGCACCCTTCGATTGAGCCATAGATCATGGATTTGAAAACGAGAGATCTATGGGTGAGCCACCTGTGCTACGTCTTTATTAGGACGTATGCTATTAATGTCCCATTTCGTTCCCAGAATCCAACGAATAGATCCGTGTGAACTGCGGTTTTGTCAATAGGACCCATTTTAAATTCGGGTGTTTTTTGAAGATCTGTGCAAACGGCGCTGCCATGAACTCCACAGCCTACTTCATATTTGATGATTTTCTAGATTGATAATGTCTAATACTAAGCACCACTCTTCGCCAGGATTGTGAAACGCACAGGTTCACGGGCTCCGGTGCTGTCTCTGTCTAAGAATAATCTTTTTCCCCTCAAAACTGGACATCCCTAGTTCCCTGAAAAAGCGCTGTAGAGATCAAAATATGCCCCACGACTCCCCCACTGCTTCGGCCCAAGTAGCCGTAGGTGCATATCCGTGCAGGCATCTTGCAGGCATCTCTGCGCGATGACGCGGCATAATTTTTTGGAGACCAGGCCGAGGAATCTCACCGTCAACTCCGAGATCCTCGTCTCTTCTTTGTGAAATCCAGCAGACCTCTCGTTTATCATCTCTGCACAAAATGACGGAAGCCGAGAAAAGACCCGTGGACTCTGCAGACGCACCCGAGCCCAAAAGGCCGCAGAGACTGTCGACGCAGAAAGGCTTTGCACCCATCAAGCCCGAGTATATTCTAGAGTCCACCACTACAGACGAGGCGTATGACGACGAGGCCGCCGAAGGCGGGGACCGGGACCAGGCCGACCAGTCCAAGCGCAGCAAAAAAGGCCGTGGCCAAAACAAGAAGCGGGACTTGAAGCAGCAGAAAGAGGACATCAGGCTCTGCTCTTCAGTGCTCGACCCAGGCCTGGGAAAAGAATGTGCCTACGGAGAAAAGTGCAAAAACACCCACGACGTGGACTCATATCTCCAGCTGAAACCCGAGGACATTGCGGGCGACTGCCCCGTGTTTCGGGCCATCGGCTACTGCCCCGCAGGCATCAAGTGTCGGTGGTTGGGCAGCCACTACAACAAGGAAACAAGGGCGCTTGCCAAGGACTTGGCCTTGATGGAAGCACAGAAGGAGTCGCCCGCGGAGCTCAACAAAATCGACCCCGCGCACCGCATCGCGTTGCAGAAAAACAGGTACCTGTTTGACAAGGCCAGTGTGTACAACAAGTACTTGGACTCGTTCGTGCAGAACGACGCCAACCTCGCCCGCAAGCAGGAGGACTCGAAAAACAACATGGCCTCGTACGTGGAGCCGCCGTTCGCGCCCGCAGAGAAGAAACGCGTCCATTTGCGCGGCGCCAAGATCGTGTCGCCGCTCACCACTGTCGGCAACTTGCCGTACCGGCGCCTCATGAAAACGCTTGGGGCCGACATCACGTACTCCGAAATGGCGCTTGCGCTCCCCCTCCTCCAAGGCACCAAGCCGGAGTGGGCGTTGCCCAAGGCCCACCGCTCGGAGTGCCCTGGCTTCGGGGTGCAGATTGCCTCCAACCACCACCAGCAGGCCAGCAAGGCTGCCGAGGCACTTGCGCGGGAAACCACCCATGTTTCCGAGCTCAACCTCAACTCGGGCTGCCCCATCGACTTGCTCTACCGTCAGGGCCAGGGCTCCGCGCTTTTGGACCAGCCTCTGAAAATGGTGCGGATCCTCAACGGCATGAACGCGTGTTCGGGCGATATCCCGGTCACGCTCAAGATCAGAACAGGCACCAAGGACAGCAAGAACACCGCGGCCAGCTTGGTGTCGCGTGTGCTTGCCGAGACGCACGTGGCCGCCATCACGCTCCACGGCCGCTCCAGACAGCAGCGGTACACCCGGGAGGCCGACTGGAATTACATTGCCGAGGTGGGCAAAGTGGTGCAGGACTGGAACCATGCCAACGAGCAGAACAAGGACTTGCGGGACGCGCCCCCCACTTGGTTTGTTGGAAACGGTGACTGCTTCACGTTCGAGCAGTGGCACGATGCCGTCAACACCGAGGGCATTGACTCGGTCATGGTGGCCCGCGGTGCGTTGATCAAGCCGTGGATATTCGAGGAGATCGACGCCCAGCAGTACTTGGACAAGAGCGCCACGGAGCGGCTCGAGTACATGCGCCAGTTTGCTGACTTTGCGGTTGAGCACTGGGGCTCCGACGAGTACGGCATTGAAAATGCCCGGCGCTACATGTGCGAGTTTATTGGGTTCACCCACAGATACATTCCCGTGGGGATCCTCGAGCGGCTCCCTCCCAAATTGAACGAGCGGCCCCCAAAGTGGAAGGGCAGAAACGAGCTCGAGACCTTGTTGGGGTCTACGGACTACAGGGACTGGATCAAGATCACTGAAATGTTCTTGGGCAAGGCCAGTTCCAACTTCCTGTTTGTGCCCAAGCACAAGAGCAATGCTTACGAGTCCAAGTAGAGAACTGGCTGGAAAGCAGTTCTGGTGGCCGGGGTCTAAAGCGAGAAGTAGGATGCATTTCTCATGTCCTACATATGTTTTTTGGACTGTGTGGCCTCTTCGCTGGACTTCTCGATTCAAGCTCCCATGAATGGACCCCCTGCCTAAACTGACTATCATGGTACCCTTCGGTGTCTGGTCTCACATTCTTTACTTCCGCACAGCAACATCTTGCAAATGATCGATCGGGGTTCAGGATTCACTTGCTTCCATTCATTGAACAGGGCTGCTATTAGATTTATACACTTGCTGCTGCAGAAGAGTGATCTGCTGAAGCTTCCCTATACTTACATACCTACTAGATTCTCGTGTATACATTATGGAAGCAGTCGATTTTAGCTCTATGGAAATGAAAGTCTGGTCAAGCTCGTTAAGTAGCCCTGATCTTTTCGAGGCTTGCCAATTATCAAGCTGTCCTGGTGCACTGTAAGTTTAGCATTGTGAAATCATATGGCGGACTAAATTTGGTTTGTATGACCTATTTCATGGGAAAATTGAGCGATTTATTTCAAAAAGGAAAACATTTTGGGAAAGCTCAAGCATAGAAACGAGGGACGTGGGCCATTTTAACTTACACCCCAGGCTTCATTCAGAAAACATGGCATATTTGCTGTTTTCATATCTAAGAATTTTTCGGTTAGTTTTCCAAGTAATTAAGCGTTACTTCTGAGATTCTTTCGAGAAATAGATGAATACTTGGTCTGGCTTTGGCAATTCCTGGAGGCTTTTGCGTAACATACATTGCTGTTTTAGACAACCTGCTACAGCTGGTTTCAAAGGCTTTTCATTGAGATTACAGAGTATTCCAAAGCCTGCGTAAACAACTTATAGGTTCGAGTCCTGAATTACAACAGACGTAAACAATTAGTTCTTGGAAACGCTGTAAAATATCTTCGGAAAAAGACAAACCGCGATGGTTCCACTTTAACCTCCTGTCCACTTAGGTCACGCATGTTTATCTCAATCGCTCGGGTGTTTTGACTCAATGGCCACAATTGCAATCGTTCAGTGTTTCCACATCATCCACGCAACTTTCAGTAATTATAGTGCCCTTCTTAATATTCCCCACTCTTTCAAGTCCTCCTCACTACAGCGCACAAAATGGTTCGATTTACAGTGTTTGACTATACACATCAAATCAGACATATTACTTGGAAGACTCGGCATCGTAATCGGCGGCCAACGAGGACGCTTGAGTTTTCAACCTGGACAATTCCGCATCCTTGTCAGCCAAGTCCTTCTTCAACGCGGAAGACTCTGCCGAAACACCCTTGGCGCCAGCCAAACTCTTGTTCGCGTCCAACTTGTCTTTAGTGTCGATCAACTCAGCCACCAAGGAGTATGTTCTCGTTAAAATGAGCGTCAAAAACAAAGTGAAACCACAAAGGTACATGTTTCTCTGGGCATAGAAACGGCGGGCCTGGACCTCTGAGCGGTCATTCATCATGCTTGTGGGCGAGTTTGTGCTGGGCGACAGCGCATGCAACTCCAGCGTCACGGTGTAGACTCTATTGACAGAATCGATAAAAAGCACGAGAACGAACCCAAACACACATTTGAACGCGATCTGGAATTGCTCGGATCGGAAAGGCATTGACACCGTTCTCAAGACAGACTTGCGCATGGCCCGGGGGAAGGGCAAGGACAAGACAGTAAAAAACGCCATTTCAATGACAAGTAGGCCAAACACCAAGTTGTAGTACAACGCCATGGTAAGGTTCGAATCTGGGAATTGTGGTCAGGTGGGGTGCTATGAATAAACCGGCTTTTCTTGACTGTGAGAATACGGTGCTCACTATTGTCTGAAAGATGAAAAAAATATGACTATTGGTGAAACTAGTAGTGGTTCCTCGTCCTTCTATTTATGGCTCTGGGGAAGCATTGTAAGTGACGTGAGGCGCGCAGCAATGTTGCGTGCTGCCTGGAGCTTGTGTTAAGTGCAGAACGTTTAAGGAGACTAATTGCCGGAAAGTGGCTACGCCAAACGTCCAATGAGTCATGTTTTTCATAAGCATACTTGACTTAAGTGGAAAAACGTTTGCTCAAATTTGGTATGTCTACTCTTTTGTCAGAAAGCACAAGTACTTTTGCGTGAAAGAGTCCAGCTGCTATGGTTCTCTCGCTCCACATTGTTTTACTTGCTCGTCATGTGGAATTGAGATTGCAACATAACCAAGATTCTGTGTTGGAGATGAGCTCAGAATAGATGATCAGACACTTTCAAACAACACTTTCGCACAAAGTTTTGAATTTGGAGACACTCGAAGTTTGTCTCTAAACTGTCGCTGTTATGGTATCATGAATATGAGATTCAACGCATGATCACCTCGCGCACCATCTCAGTGAGAGGTTGATTAGTAAAAAAGTTTAAACGCAGTCAAACACCAAATCCTTTGGCAGGATAAAACGGTTCAAAAGACATCTCTGAGAAAAAAAACTTTCTTGCATTTGAGTCAAGGAAATGCATGACATGTAGTCACAATGGTCTTTCTCATTTACTTTGATCTTATATGAATCGGAGAAAAAGAAAAGAAATGACGACCCCGGTGAGGATCGAACTCACGATCTCAAGATTAACAGTCTTACGCCTTAACCAGCTTGGCCACGGAGTCCTTTCTTGCACCTTCGAGGCGGTTGCTTGGTTAGATAATTAGTAGCAGTATGAGTTTATGTTCAAGCTGGATTCTTTTCCCTCTGTTATTAATTTTTGCCACTCTACAACACTTTAAAGGAGTATAAATTGCATGGAGCTTTACCACAAGATTAGGATGAATCTACCAAAAAAAAAGCTGCTGGGAGCTGTTTTAAGGTTTTTTATTATTATTAGTATAGCTCGCCCCTTTGATCAGATGAATCCACCAAAAAAAAAATCTGAGTTTAAGTGACTACTACAGGGCACTTATCCTAGGAATTGATGAAGTCATAACCAATACGTAAACAGATACGGGCCAAAAGATACGTGCCATGAGGACTGTCCAGGCCGTGACTAACGGAAGGGGACGGGCCGAGCTAAGACACTTGGTACGTAGCTGGGAGCTGTTTAAAGGTTTTTTATATATATTCGTTATATAGTTTTGCCCCTTTAATCAGATGAAACTACCAAGAGCACATGTGGTATGTGTCTGGGAGCTGTTAAAATGGTTTCTGTATATACTATTTGTATAGTTGCTCCTTTAGAAGAGAAGAAGAGCAAACGCCACTCTAGGTACCAGCGTTTATGAGTTTATGTGCCATATTGGGGTTTTGTTGCCAAAAGAAAGGTTATGATGGCAATCTAAACAGTTAAGGGAAAGTTTTGTGGGAAGCACCATAAGAAAAAGTAGTAGAGCTGTTGCCATCTATCGCTCACCGATACTGGAGCTTCAGGTCCTCAATCCCTTGTCCCACTCTGGAACGAGACAACGTTTGAAGTTTCAGCGGTGAATTCATATTTGATGTTGACAAGATTTCGGATCCGTT
>NW_017387732.1:2123320-2180514 GCF_001664035.1 Metschnikowia bicuspidata var. bicuspidata NRRL YB-4993 | reverse complement strand
AAAAAAAAAAAAAAAAAAAAAAAAAAAAAAAAAGGACCGCCCAGGCCGTGACTGACGGCAGGGGGCGGGCCGAGATTTGACACTCGGTAAGTATCTGAAGGCTATTCAAAGGTTATTTATATGTTTTATTGTATAGTTTTCCTCCTCAAATAAGATGAATCTATCAATAAAAAAAATTGCGCTCTATAAGAAAGGGGAGAAAAGAAGCACTCCCACCAAAAGGAACTGGAAGGCTTGCTGAGCCCTGCTCGGAAATTGGTAAGGCAAACGAAAGTTTGGTAAGGAATGGCTTCACAATCATGTGTTTATTCCAATGGGTCGTATACACCCCCAAGTAAGAAGGATCCTAATGCTAGAAATAAAGCCAACTATATTTGAAAGCAATCCCACGAACAAGTTTTTGCACCACCTTTACAATCATTGTAAGGTTTCAAAACTTTGGTGCCCAAAAATGGCTTTTCAATGGCAATGAATCTCAATTAAATAGTTGCTCCACTGGACGTATTAAAGAAACAACGTAACCTTCGTTGGCTTGTTCAAGAAGTGAGGATGGGCTATACAGTAAGGCTCATGAAGCAGAGATCTTATCTTTAGCCCCTGTGCTGGATGAGCTGTGGCCAAGAGATTTTCGGAAACATGCAATGAGCTAGTGACAGGTTACCAAGAATTCAGACATTCTTGACATATTCCTTTGGTATTTTGAAACGGGTGTCGGAATCTGGCTCCAATTGAAATCCCACGCCACTAGGGTAAATCGGTACTATTCAATTCCGGCATTTACAAAAACTTTCCCTTCTTTCTGGGGTTCCACAGTCTAAGCTGCTATATGAGCACAAGTTTCGGGCATCACTACTGATCAATTTCCTACGTCACCTCGCAAAGCTCCCATTTGCCAACATGCATGCAATAAACCGTTGCTTCTCTAGAGTTATCACAACCTACACTTTAAGATCATAACCTTTCCGTTCGTTCCCTTTTTCCATTTTCCAATACTTTGTTTTATGCAATAATAATTTGTCCGCATACTCTCCCAATCAAACCCACTATGTGATGCACCGGTCGAAGACCTTTCCGCGAGCCTAAGTCTTTCAGGACATGTAACAATCATTCGTCCCGATTATGTTTTTCCAACAAAGCTTCTATCATCCAAAGGAATCTGTCGCGCTTAAAACCCCATCGAGACTTTCAAGCTAAAGGTGACAAGGAAAGGTAGCGATATGAACAAGACCGAGTACTGTGCGATCAAGCAGATAGCCAAGCAGTCCATTTGGAGATGGTCGGGCGAGTCTGGATCCGTGTAAAATGCGGTGAAGTATACCAACGCCGTGGCATTGGGAAGTCCGTATTCCAACACACTGACAAAGCGAATCAAGTTGTCGTCTCCATACCAGCCGGCCTTGTAGATACCAGTGGTCAATCCAACCCCAAAGATCGGCAAAACAATCAATCGACATGCAGTGATCATGACGGCAGTTTTCCAGAATCCAGGCACAATTGCCGTCACCCTCAAGCGCGCAATCGTGGCCCCTAGTATGAGAAGACCTAAAGGCACAGATGCAGCGCCTACGTAACTTGCAATATCAATGACAAAAGAAAGCGGCGGCTGCTCGTCCGGCGCCAGTGGCATGGGGAAACTTGTGGTCACGAATAGCGCCTTAAGCGGTGGCGACATGGCAATGGCGAGAGAGACTATGAGTGCCACTGAATTGGGTGCAAGAAAGTTCTTGAGCGTCAGTATCACATTTTTCTTGAGCCGCAGAGCAAATGACCGGGTAGGTACTGGCAGCTCTTCCTCGAGCTGATATTCGTCGCTTCTTCTGTCTTCCGTGGCGTTGAGCAGCCGGTGCAGCTCGTGAGTTTTGAGCCTCTTGAATTCCGAGTACTCGTGGATAATATCTCCTATATCCTCGGATATTTCCAGACACGAATCGGTGGTACGAGTCATGTGAAGCGGATTATCTAGAACGAAGCTGGACAGGCGCCTTCTACGCAAGCACAGGCCGGACATGTGCGTCATGTTTTTGGAGAGCTGGCTGCTGGTTTCATTTTGTGATTCCTCCTTTCCAGGTGTTTCTTTTTCATGTATCTTCTTTTCGGATGGTTCCTCTTCGGCTTCTTCTTCCGGATTCTTCCCAGACATCTCCTTTTCAGATGCGATATCCTGGGTATTCCCTGTTTGTGCTCCCTCTTCGGAGAAAGACTTGGCCTCGAGCTCGGCAGGGTCGGCGGAATCGATTGACTCCGAGTCGTCTGAATAGGTTGTGGTGGCATCTGGGATTTTGGGCTTGGGCAATACCAATGACTCGCTGCTAGTGGATGTAGCCTCAAGTTTAGACCCACCTACTTCCTGCTCCGCATCGGCTTTGGCAAGCTGATCCCGGAAATCATACCTCACCAATTTGAAAAGCCCCAAGCTGAACTGATAGAAGACCTGTGCAGCAAGGAAAATGCACACGTATGCTACGCCCTTGTCGCTCTCATCACTGGTAAAAAGACTATCTGTTTTAGCCATGGTCTGTAAGTACGCGATAGGAAGATCTGAGATATTGGGGAACAAGCCCACGGATATAAGTCCACCAAACCATGCCTTGGGAGACCTGCAAACATAATGGGTGAGAAGCCCCAACATGGCACCCATGAAAAAAAGAAGCGTGCCCTCAAAAAAAACTATGCCGATGAACTTGATGTCTGAGCTCTGTAAGTAAGACACAATGTTGTTGAAAATCAAACAGGGCATGATCGCGGTCACGACGAGATCAGAAATGTCTCGGCATGTCGATACCGGCAAAATATTGCGTTTGGCCAAGAAAAAGCCCATGCCGATAATGAAGTAGATCTTGAAGATCGGCTTAACTGCCGAGTAAATGACAAGCCCTAGTGAAGCAGACATGAGGGCTCATTAATATGCAACAGGCTCCAATGCAACGGACAGCCAAATGGATGCGAGTGAATTTGTCGGCTCTTCTCCTGGGATAGAGCAATGAGTTTGGTGCTTTTTCGCTTTGGCGCCTGAAAATGAGATATTCGCTGAGAACTTGCGGATGAGTTGGAACTAGAGAGCGCCTTTCGAAAAATCTACTCTATCTCTGGACCTGCTTAGAGTCATCGATTGTGCGCGGGAACTAGAGCCTTACCATGTTAGTGTGCAGGTGGAGTTACAACGAGGCTTGCGCTCTCCTCTGCATGGAGATAACCTATGCACCGGATGCCTCAAGTTCTTTCGTTACTTTGACACATTCGATTCGGGGGACGACCAGGAGTTTTATTTCATTACCTTCGTACTTAAGCTTCAAATTTGTCTTTTTCTATGAGCTTGTGGCTTTTTTATTTGAAGACGTGTGCTGAAAAATGATCGCATTGGTCCGAGAGGAGCTGGTGCTTTCCACCAATGAGCGAGCAAGCAAGAGCCATTCAGACAGATGAAAACAGTTGCAGTGTCGCTTATAAACCATTTCCAATAATTTGCTATTGTCTCTATCCAAATGAAATGGGGGTTACCCGGCATTTTTCGGTGGCTTGCATGTAGTCCTACAAGTCCTGTGCTTGTCTTGGATAGAAACACATTTGGTGAGCTATACAAATACTAATGAGGTTCCTAAAGAAGATCAAAGTCATTTTTTAGAATCAAAGTATACTTAGAACTACCTTCCATGAAGCTACAAGATGGCTTTGTGTCCCAGCCGTTTTACATATCCGAGAACTTCAAGCAAAGACTCAAAGAAAGATACAGATAGTGCTATATCCGAGAACTCTAAGCATAGACTCGAAGTAAGATACACATAGTGCTTTTATTCCTCCAATTTTTCCCAATATCACGGATAAAACGAAACCGCGCTTTGTCATAAAATTAACCAAAAATAATTTCGTATAGTTAGCGGCTTCACTAATTGAAAGTGGAAGGCTGCGAAAATGTCGCGCCGATTGCAGCGGATTGGGCAAAGGCGGAATTCATGATCTACGACTCTTTGTTTTCAGAATAATGGTATTTTCGTAAAAAAAAACTATTCAATTAACAATTTAATGTTCCAATTGTTATCCAGCTTCAAGTTTAATTTAAATTGCTCACATTTGATTTTTCAGACACATTTCCTTGATCATGAGAATGGAAGGTTTTACTCATCTAAAAGAAATATCCAAAACTTGGACGAATTTACGGAGCAAAAGCGTTGCAGATTCCCAAAAAAAATCAACATTTTACAATTTGTGTGAAATAATGGCATTTGAAAGCCTTGGGCTTCAGAAAAAGAATGCTTTGATATCGTACAATCAAAACTATCCACGCCCGAGGAATCAATGGCACGTGCGCTCAAATAGTATTCCCCGAAGTCCATCCTTGTGGGGAATGGAAAAGCCAAGGACAGTACAAGTTTCTAACGTTATAAAATTAAACCAGGAAAACTACTTAAGGGTATACCAATAGGGTATCAAAAAGAATGCAATGGACGAGAATTCTTGTCCATACCAAGGTGGGAGAGTGAATTCTCAAAGCACATTCAGGTACACCACTCACCAAACAAGAAAATAAAGGGCCAACCACGAATAAATATCATGGCCACTGATTCACCCTAAACACAGCTGAAGTGGGATGCAAGAGTCTCCTGCGCCCCTCTGTCAATTATCATGACATCAGACTAAACTGCACTCAGTGTGTGGCAACAAATGCCACTTTTTTCGAGTCCCACTGGTCATGGCATTTTACGATTGTCACCACGCTGTCGACACTGAAAATCTCATTTTCGCCGGTGATTTCGTCCAAGTATTCTTCCACGAGAGCTGTATCTAGCTGTGGTTTATCCACACGATCGTTCTCGTATGAGTACATGGATGATCCAGCGGAGCTATTTCGGGAAACAGTGCGCTTAGAATAAGTGTCGTGGAATGTGGGCAGCAGCATGTCGTAGGATTTCAAGGAATCGTATTGCAATGCGGCAAAGCTCATGTGTGGTCTGCGTGGCGAGCGCTTGGGAATTTCCAAGTCTTCTTCGGATGTGGTACGGTAGCTCAAATTGGGAATACGATCCACCCTGTGTATCGTGGGGGAGACTTGCATAATAGGCAATATGAGTGTAACCAATTAATAGATTCTCTGTTCGTTTGTTGCCGAACCGGTTCTAGAAACGGTGTTTTGGATATGGATGATTTCTTCTCAAAGAGAATTCTTATTCGGAACTCTATGGCTATATATGTCGTAGCTCAAATCAGGCTTGCTGAGGAAGGGGTGCGATATCAGAATGGTGAAACGCACGGAAAACAAGCTTCACTCAGGACTGTGGGACGGTTCAGAAATTAAAAAGGAGAGAAACCCTGTCACTATATGAAATGGAGAGAAAGAGATGGAAGTTTGGAAAAGGGCCGTATCGGGCAATGATATACAATTTTTCCTGGCCATGACTTTCTGGGCACTCGAGTGAACTGGAATGCTGGCCTATCTCTGAATTGGGCTTTAGCCTGCCAATTTGGCCAATATATCCTGCATATTACACATCGGTTGCTTGTTTGGGCAGTGCGGTGCTGGCCCAAGGTGCCAAAGCGTTAAGGGTGACTTGTCGGCTTTTTTGAGCTTACTATTCCTATTATATAAAGAAAAGCAGACAGAAAGCTTTGCTTGCTTCGATCTGAGTTCACAGTTGAAACGCAGTATGCAATGCGTACTTTTTTATTGTCTGATGAACAGGCATTTTTCATTGCGGAGATAAGAATGTGCACTCCTCCGGGCATGCAGTCTCGAATGTGCATATAACATGGGGCTAGAGATACCGGCTTGATATCTGAGATCTGAGCTGACATGGAGTATTTTGCACCAGCTGGGGTCTCATTCCCAAGTAGTGGTACAGATGGCTAGATAAAATACAAAGAAAGAGAAACTGTAGCGTCAGTCAACGTCAAGATATGAAAAAACAGGCAAGTGCCTGGAAAGTCTACTTCATGGAGAAGCATTGCGTTTCCGTAGAGTCGAATTGTCTTGCGCCAGTCAATTTAGACTCGACTGATTCATCTTTACACCAGTTATTCTTCCCCGTATCTCAAAGACTCCTGAACAACGCAATATGCACCAAACTGCTCAATGTCTTCGTCGGAACGACGTGGGGTGAATTTGTTGTTCGCCTATTAAGCGAGCCTGTATATGACGTTTTATAGTTCGACCCGAGTTTCATAGCTAGGATACAGTTCCCCGTGAACTGTCAAACACCGAAATTCAAGAGATTTATCCGCAACACAAAACACAAGAGTTTAGGAGTTCTTGGAGCGACGGCAACAAAACAGGGAACTTTTTGAAGTGCTCATGTCTGTATAATTCTGGGGTACTGTGATGAAGAAACCGTTAAATGTCGCGCTGTCTCATACAGGAACATTCTAGTGCTATAGCTTCCTAATGTTGGGACACGAATAGAAGCCGTTACTCAGTGAGAGCTGCGTAGTTCTTCTCCACACAGTCATTAAATGCATAGATTCTGAGTTGATTCATTGAAGCCGAGTAACAACGAAAAAGTTCTGCTTATGGAATGAGAAGAATTTGCTCACCCATGTACAGAGGGTGGGTGACTTCTTGTTGATTTCTCTTCTGAACTGTATCTTGAGCTCACAGAATCTGCCCTTGATAACAGAAATGAAAAACAAAAGTTTCCCAAGCAACAGGAGAAAGGTCACATTTATCATCGTACTTTGACAGAACTGGAATCTGGCATGTTCATTAATGCTTTAGCAATGCCTAGAGTTACAGCTACTCGCCTTGTCATTATTCACAATTATTAAAAGCACTCTTGGTGCTTCTGTCGACATATCATCTAAGCTTTGGGCATGTGAGCTGGGCAGATTTTGCACAGTTGATCGACCTCTGGAGAGCCCCTTATAAAGACAGGACGTAAAATCTGCCTACATCAGTAATGCAAGATCTTCGATTTAGCAAAATCACAGTAGCGGTATGCACCGCAGCGATCAAGATTACGGGACGGGTAGGAAAAAGGGTTTTTGCTTCTGACCAATTCTCTGAACGCCACAAGTTCTGTTCGAGGCCTGGAAACGGCAATGTATTCCGGGAAAACAATATACAGTGATCCGCGCATATGGGCGAGAATCGTCTTGTGACGGCTTGTTTCGAGCATTTCTCTGCAACAACACGCATCTTTCCAGTGGGCATTCTCGGAAGCTGCTAGGGCCACCCAAGAAAGTCACTGGTCTGGGAGGTCCGGCACCTATCAAGGGCACCTCGCCGGCCCGGATTGAGCAGTCGAGACAGCACGTTGGCAGGGCAAAACTTCAAGTTTTGGATGCCCTGGTAGGCAATGGAAGCAGAGCGGCCAGCCGGCCACGAACAGCGCCTCACCGCATTTCGGGTGGTCTTTTCACTAGCAACCTAGTCCGCGTGTATTTCTTGGCCTTTTGGACAGGCTCCGGTCTTGGTCTTCAAGACCGGCTCCGGTTCTTGGCCTTTAAGACAGGCCCCAGTGCTTGGCTTTTCGGACAGGCTCCGGACTTCTTCGCCAGAATCTAGTTCTTGGCCTTCTTCTTGGGCGGGCGCTCGTCCGTGTTCGCGGCGGCCTCCTCCATGTCGGCGTCCGAGTCGGACGCGGGCGCATCCGAGTCGAACTCCTCGGCCACGTCGGAGTCGGAGCCCGAGCCGAAGTCGTCGTCGTCGCTCTCATCTTCGCCCGCGCTGCCCATGTCGACATCGGCGTCGTCGTCGTCGTCGTCGGCCTCTTCGGTCATGGCCTTGGCCAACATGGCCTTGGCCATCTTCTCCTCGTTCTTGATGCGCAAGCCGCGGTCCTTGCAGAAGTTCTCGATGGTCTCCTGCTCCTCCTTGTCGATGTTGGCGAAGGTGTGTGTCTGGTTGCCGCCGCGCAAGTTGACCTCCAAGTCGAACGTACGCGACGCGGAGACGCCCGTGGAGGTGCGGGACATGGTCACGCTGCTGACCTCCGAGTAGGGGATGTACACGGTGGGCTTGGTGACGAACAAGAAGCAGCGGTCGAGCGGGTACAAGTAGCCCTCGGAGGCCTTGAGCGAGCACGCCACGCCGGCCTGGAGGAAGCGCGACTGGAAGGCGCCGGGCACGACCAAGCGGCGCTCCGTCAAGCCCTTCAAGCAGTGTGCCATGACCAAGTGGGTCTGCGAGTCGTACAGCTTCTTCAAGCGGTCCTTGTAGCGCTCGTCGTACACGCTGTCGGCCAAGTTCAACTCCAACTCGGTCTCCTCCTCGCGCGTGAACTGCAACACCAAGAACGGGTAGCGCGTCTGGCCCTGGCGCAACGGCGGGTCGATCTGCAACACGACCAAGTGGTGGATGTCGTCGGGCTTGGGCAACGAGAAGACGCGCTCGATCTGCTTGTACTGGATCTTGTAGTCGTAGGTCTTGCCGCGCAAGCGCAACGAGCCGGGGTACATGTCGATGTCGTAGCGGCCGCGCGGCGTCAAGAACAACACGTCGCTGAACGACACGACGGCCTCGCCCGCCACCTGGCCGATGGCCGCCTTGTCCTTCAACTGGTCGTAGAACACGGACGCGGCACTGGCCTCCTCCACGCCGTCCTCCTGCTTTTCGGAGCCGTCGTCCGCGCGCACGGTCGTGGTGGTCTCGCTGGCCACGGTGCCCGGGATGTAGAGGCGCATTTCCACGAGCTCGTCGCCCGCCTTGTCGTCGTTGTTCAACGTGAGCTCGAGCGCCACCTCGTTCTTGCCGGTGAGGTTCAGGTTGGTCACCTCCAGGTACGGGATCTCGAAGCTGGGCTTGTTGTGCACCTGGAACACCAACTCGTTGCGCGCCAAGTCCGCGGAGCCCCAGTTCCAGCCGCGGAGCGAGTGCTCGCGGTGCTCCATCGCCAAGTGGAAGTTGCGCTGCAACTCCTGCTTCAACTTCAGGAAGTCCTCGCTGTCGAAGCCGTCGAGCCGCAACACGCCCTGGTTTTTCGTCTGCACCCGCAACTCGTACGCGCGCAGCCCGCGCGACCAGCTGGCGCCCAAGAGCTCCTCGGAAGGGAGCAAAAACGGCGGAGCTGGCGGGGCGCCGGCGGTGGACGCGGCTTTCCAGCCGAGCCCCAGGTCCGCGATCCGCATGCGCCCGCTGAGCTTCAGCTGGTTGAGGTGGATTTTCTCAAAGTCGATGTTGACCATGTTTCGGGGGTGTTTTGGGGGGTGTTGGGGGAGGGCGCTGGGAGAAGCGGGTTGTTGGCAGGTGGTCTTTTTCGTGGCCCTGGCGCCTCTATGGAGGAGGCGCGCCTGGGTGCTGGCGGCCCTGGGGCGCCGGTTTTGGGGTGCGCCGGTTTTGGGCTGAACACGAGGATTTGCTGCGGGCGGCGCCGGAAATGATTGGGGTGGGTGTTTGGCGGCCGGCTGGGTTTTTGTTTTTGGTTTTCGTCTGTTTTTGGCTGGATGGCCGCCTGGTGTAGACTGCGAGGTGGGGCCTAGCTGGGTCCGTGGTGGGGCGACATGGGTCCATGGTGGGGCGACATGGACCCATGAGACTGCCCGGCCTGCGCGAGACGCGCGCCAGAGGCCCTGGGGCCAAGGCCCGCTGTGGTGCTTTTAACATGACGTTGGCCAGAGAAGGCAGCAGCAAAAAAAAAACTGGCTTTTTTTTTTGGGGGTAGGCTTTCCAAGGCGTTTTGAGGGACGCGGTCAGCCAAGGCTTGGGCATGCTGGTGGTGAGGTGCTGTTCTGCTCAGCACCAGCAGTCTGTTAATTTGATCCACGGGCCATGGACAAACAAGAGTAGCAAATCCAAGGGACAGCCAGGAAGTTCGGCGACGCATCCACAAGCAATCCGGCAGTTTGCTGGTGAGTATGCACACGAACAGCCAGGCTGCTCTGCCCGATTTTGTCATTTTGGAGAACAAAGGCAGGAAGCCCAAGCTGTGCTTAATATATCTGCGACCATGCGCAGCCATGCAATATAGACCCAGCCATGCAAGACGCAGCCATGAGCCAGCCACGAATACTCCAGTCGTGTTAGTGGACCACAGTTGCACAGTCAAAGAGTATACTGAAAATAGCAACCATGAATGGTCCTTCACAGATCTACAGCTCTGAGCAGTCACACGGCTCATTGACAGATGAAGGCCTGACCAGGCAAACAGTTAAAATGAACAATCAAGCTGGGTCACATAGATACACCACGAAAAGTCCGGCCTGGTTGTAATATCCACGGTCATGGGAGTCAAACATCCTAGAATTCATCATCGCAAACAACAACCATTGTATTTAGAGAGCCACCTTCACGGGCAATCTGCCAGTGTGGAACTTAAACGAGCCTTTGAACCAAGAACACCGCTAGGGGCATCCAATTCAAAACACACAAACACTGACGGAATTTAGCAGCCAAACCCGGACAGTCACGGCTGTTCAACGACTCTGCAGCACTCGGGCAGCTAGAGTAGCCAAACACCCTCCAGTAATGTGTCTGGAATCTCTAGTAATTAAAGGGCCTTGGTGCATTTCTACCCAAACAGCCCGGTACTCTTCAAGATCTATCCCATGAAAAAAGTGTCTCGCCAGAGACGAGAAAAATACAAAACACCTTTCACGGTGAGAACAGAATAAACCTGGAATATACTGCCTCGAGGACTGATCTTCCTACATTGCTTATGGATCCCAAACCCGAAACCATCCTATGGGGTCAAAAGGTATTCATGATTTTATGATTATGTTACTTATTTTCCAGCAGCCAATGGCCTTCTCTCTTACGTATCAATTCACAAACCTAGCAATTCAACCCGAACAACAACTCCCACACTCATAACAAGTGGTAATGAGCAAATGGCGTGGACAGTGAACAGAACCGCAGCTTACTCACCAACCATCGGCTCATACTCAAACCTCCTCAATAAAGACCGTGTCTTTGTTTCCTTTTTTTCCCCCCAGTCATTCGCTTGAGCTTTCTTAAGAGATTCATGATGTTCTTCATGTACTTCATGTTCATTTTCGAAGACGATCTTGGACCTTATTAGAAACTCTTTCCACAAAAAGAGTCGACAGACAGCTTGAAAGAAGTTGACCGTAATATACCCTGAACCGTCCTGTTGTTTCTCCATGAGGACTATACCACCTTCCCTATACTGAGGTGAAATGTGCAGACGTGCAAGAACTTCCCTTCTTCTACGTTGCGAGGCAAGTATACTTGATTTTGGTGTTTGAAGAGCGTTGCTGATTTCAAGAGGTTTGAAAAAAATACCAACGTCTATCCAGCCAAAATAGCTCGTGTAAGTGCCCAGATTGAAGAGACAGATTGGATTCAACACAGTGTGATGATGGCAGTGGTATGATTCTTCGGTACTTGACTCTCCTTGAGCTTGGGAAATTAAATAGCAAGTATCATCTTATCAATTTAGATTGCTTTCGTGAATTATTACGATGATTATTCATGATTAGAGGAATAAAATCACGAAACATCTGCGCCAAACTTTTAGTCAGTCTCAATATTTAGGGTCAAAAAATCTCTCGTCTTGTGCATATGCATCACTGGGGCACAAGCAACAATAAACAGATGCTAATGAAGCTTTACTTTAACCTGCCATCAATCGATTGAGAGGTAAAAAACAAACTTGATTCCGCCCAGGATCGAACTGGGGACATTCTGCGTGTAAAGCAGACGCCATAACCAACTAGACCACAGAACCAGACTTCGACATTGTGTGGTATGATACTATTTCATAATACATTGATGAAGGAGGATTATATAGTGCACATGGATAAATGTCTCTTTTCAAATAGATTAGTTCAAAAAATATTCCAGGCTGTACGACTAGACTAGTTGAGGTATGCTATCATATGTTATGTCTATACAAGAGGAGCTTCTGCCACTTTAAATATATATGTTTGAAGGTTTTTTATATATATTAGTTATATAGTTTTGCCCCTTTAATCAGATGAATCTACCCAAAATAAAAAAAAAACGAAAAGAAAAACGTGACTAACGGAAGGGGATGGGTCGAGTTTCGACACTTGGTACGTATCTGCGAGCGATCAAAAGGCTTTTATATACTATTGTATTGCTTCTTTAATCAGATGTATCTGGCAAAAAAATGGCGGTCAGAGGGTAATGTCAGAAACTATGGGTTATGGACAACTGTGGTAATGAGGCGAGTCAACATGAATTATCTATCTATTGGTCAGGAACAATGTTTTGTTTCCACATCTCAAAACGCGTATAAAGTAGAATCTAAAGCCTGTATTCCTATCGGACGCCCATTGCGTGCATAAGTTATGCAGTTATAGATCCAAGGACGTTCACTTAATGCGTACCAAAGATTCGAAGCACCAAGTTGCCACTCCCCCAAAAATATTCCAAGCTGGCATAGAATCACATATGTAATGAACACAGTGAATAAATACATTCCCAACAGTGTGTAAATGAATGTGGAATATTCATAAGTGGCTGATATCATATACGTTAAAGCGGTTCAGAGTAGCAAGTCCGAGCATGGCCTGTACCCAAGATTAGATGGCATCGTATACTTAGTCTCAATCGAGCTACGGAACAAGAAATCCACAAGGCGCTCTTTTTGAAAACCTTCCGATTCCTCATAAGACTTTAATCAGCCAAGCAAATAGTTCCATGATTGACTGGCGGAGAACCACGTGCCATGGACCACCACGTATTAGCGCACTGTTTGCAGCCGTGTCGACGGCCTGGCAAAGTGCATATAAACCACGCGAAATGACGAATGACTCAACAGACTCAGGTATTTTTCCACAGACTTCAAGATCTTTTCCTCCTCATTCTTTTAATATACCACCAATCGTCGTTTTACTACACAATGGGCTTGGTTAAAGTAGGTGTTTTGGGCGCCACGGGATCTGTGGGCCAGCGGTTCACTTTGCTCTTGGACAGCCACCCGGACTTCGAGCTCTATGCCTTGGGAGCCTCGGCCCGGTCTGCCGGCAAGCCATACAAGGATGCCGTGACATGGAAACAAACGAACTTGATGCCGGAATTTGCCAAAAACATCCCGGTTGAGCAGTGCACGCCCGAGGGCAGGTTCGCCGAGTGTGAAATCGTGTTTTCTGGGTTGGATTCCGACGTGGCCGGCGACATCGAGACGGCGTTTGCCGCTGCAGGCAAGATCGTGGTGTCCAACGCCAGCAACTTCCGCAGGGCCGCAGACGTGCCTTTGATCGTGCCGATCGTCAACCCGGAGCACATGTCTGTGGTCGAAAAAAGAGTGCAGGAGGCCAAGAAGGAAGGCAAGCCTAGACCCGGCTTTATTGTGTGTATTTCCAACTGCTCCACGGCAGGCTTGGTGGCTCCATTGAAGCCTTTGGTGGATGCGTTTGGTCCCATCGACGCGCTCACCACCACGACTTTGCAGGCGATCTCGGGCGCCGGCTTCTCGCCTGGTGTTTCGGGCATTGATATCTTGGACAACATCGTGCCTTACATCGGTGGCGAGGAGGAGAAGATCGAGTGGGAGACGCGCAAAATCTTGGGTGGCGTTTCTGCGGATGGAAACGGCTTTGCGCTCATTCCAGAGGACGAAATGAAGGTTTCTGCCCAGTGCAACCGTGTTCCCGTCAGCGACGGCCACACCGAGTGCATCTCGTTCAGATTTGCCTCCAGACCCGCGCCGTCTGTGGACCAGATCAAGGCAACCTTGGCCGAATACCAGTGTGAGGCGTTTAAATTGGGCTGCCACTCGGCTCCCAAGCAGACCATCCACGTTTTAGAGGAAACCAACAGACCACAGCCCAGATTGGACAGGGACAGAGATGCGGGCTACGGTGTTTCCGTGGGCAGAGTGAGAGAAGATCCCGTGTTGGACTTCAAGATGGTGGTGTTGTCGCACAACACCGTGATTGGTGCCGCTGGTGCCGGCGTGTTGATAGCCGAGATCTTGAAGGCCAAGAATGTGTTGAACTGAGCGTGACGGGTGTGCATAGGAACTAGAAATCTAGACGTCATAATCTCTGGGCTCGAAGTTGCCTAATGTAGTGGAAAGAACCAGGGGGGTGTCAATAGTGAGTGTTCTGCGAAGTGCAGATGGGCGCTTCGGGGAATGCTTGAACTCTAGGCAGCAGCGAAATTCTCTAGATACTTTTGTGATTCTACTATGAAGCGTGATGAAAGGATTTTATGGATAAGATATGCCCTTGCTTCTCTTTGAGCTTCAGCGCACTTGCGTGCCATATAAGGTCAAATATTAGTGCATAAAGAGTGATCTATCATGCTAGCTAAAATTCTTCATAGTTTGATGATGTAAGGAGCAGAAAGTTATAGACGCGGAATCTATTTTACTGGTATTTTGCATGCCCACCATGACTCCATTCTAGAAAAATCTTAGCTCCAGGCAGCTATGCCACTTTCTCGACTTGAATTAGTGAATAGTCATGATAATACTTTGCAAGAGACTCATAGCAGAATTATGAAATTTTCGGAAGCAAAGATATCTGGGATTCTAGTCTTTTGAGGCTTACTCTTAATTCTATGGGCATGATATTTCAAGCAGTCAAGTGAGGAATTATAATTTCGAAAGATGATTTCAAATTTTTGATTGCACTTCGAAAAAGTGGAATTATTACCAATTCTCAAACTCGATATATTCGTTTGACTGAGAGTTCCACGGTGGGACGCAGTATTTGATGAAAATGAATAACTTGAACAAGTGAGCACAATGTCTTTGTTTGCCTAGTGCACAGCTTCCCTGGTTTCAAGCTATAACATAGGATTAATCAATTTGTGAGTGAAGAGTTTTGGGTGTGAGCTCATCTGAGAGTATTAGCTGTATGACTCTGAACACGAAGAAATTTTGTCGGGCCAGGGCATTCAAAAAAGGAAAAACTAGTAATCTATGGTGTTTATTGGCTCATCGAGCCACCGTCGTTGCCGTCTTGCTTGTCGAGGAACGAATATGCATGTATCTTGGAGACTCAGTAATGGCTGACTGTGTATTTCAAGTTCCCTATAGTATTTCCAAGGCGTACGGTTCAGGCCGTTGCTTTAGAAGAATTACACAAGATGATTTAAGTGTTAAAGCGCACATAGTATGTGCTTCAAGATTTGTCAATATTAGTTTTCATAGATGGTGTGAGTGACAAGTATGTTGAAGGGCAAAACTGTCACGAAAGATTTTTGTGGCTTCGCTAAGACTGACTATTCCCACATTGGTCTGGGCAGACTATGAAGAGGGCAATGCTCCTTGCCGCCCCTAGTGCCATATGATAACACCAATCCTCTCTTCTAATGATATGCATACTAGGTTTATTAAGGCACAAGATTCGGAATCAATATTAGGGGAGCTTTTCGGGGTCAATGTCAGAATATGAAACCGAGCCAGATCAATGTTTAAAACAAGCTGCTAGCACAATTAGCTCCATAGAACTAACTCTACAATTGGAAAATGTCATCATCGACAAACGTTTGAATGAGAAATACTTGCAACAAATGAAATATGCAGGTCTACATTTTGCAGTCATGACAATAATACACAACTTGAAGTTGCACTGTTACAGGATTTGCAAATAAATGAACTGGACATTGCTGGGTGTACAAGAGAAAAAAACACCAACATCGGAATACTGCTTCTGGTCCCTTTAGTGCCAAGAAAAGTCGAATGTTAGGAGTCTTCAATGGGACTGACGTGACTAAACCAATGGACAATGCCCGGCTCGAGATATGATTCATTTCCTCTAGAAACCGAAACTGAATTCTATGACGGAAAGTGATGACCCACAACTATGTTTTCAATTAAGCAAAACGGCGATATTTAAGAACTGAAATAAGACAACCCAGGACCAGTAACTGATGTGATGTAAGCTATGAGCACAGTCTTTGTTTTGTTTTGCTTGACATGTCCTCCAGCTGCAAATTATTCAAAACGCTTTGAGTGTACATCCGAAGTTTTGCAGTGCATAGGACTGGAAGATTATTACAGCCTCTCGCAATCTTGCATGAAACTGTTTTGGCTTGTTTTCATTTAATTAACGCCGCTTTTTTGTATCGACCACCTTTCCTGCGCGTCACTCCGCCATATTTTCCAGCACTTAATTTCTACTCGATAGTTGTCATGGAGATATTTGACACTAAAGCCTCTTCATCGCGTCTTGTGCTCAAGCCTTGAGTCTGTGATTCTCAGCCTTGATATGATGATGATCTCTACCTAAAAAGTCCATTTTACTTTCAGTTCTTCATTGTGTAGTTTTCGGTTCTCTACACCAGGAGTATTTGGAAAATTCATTAAACTTTTTTGTATTAAGTTAGCCATTATCTCTGTTTTAACTCATCTAAGAAAATCATCAGCATATCTCACAAATAAAGTCATAAACTATGATGTAAAGATACAGTAGCCGAAAGTAAAAATCTAGGTAACCATACAATATCAGTAAAAAATGTTCAATAAAAGGTTTTCATTCATTTGTTGTTAGTAAATTTTATCACTTCCATTATTATTTTGAGCATACTAATATTCATAATTTGGTCCTATGCTTCTTCATTCAAATATCTATATAACCAAAATCGTCGTCATTGTAAGCTCTATAGATTCAAAGTTCATCGTCTTTCAAAGCCAAAGCCTTTGAGCTCAAAAACTGTCGTCATTCATATTGACCTTCACTCAACTGTCTTACAAATTCTTTTAAAATCTGTCTTGCTAGTTCCTGTTTATTGACATCTGTCTTCCTAATTCCAGTCAATTCAAAATGCGTCTTCCAAAGTCCTAATACTCGAAAATGTCTTCCTAATTCCAGTCTATTCAAAATCTGTCTTCCTAATTCCCGTCTATTCAAAATCTGTCTTCCTGATCCCTGTCTATCTAAAAAACTCTCTCCCAAATTCCTGCCTATTCGAAACGTGTCTTCCAAACTACTGTCTTCAAAAAACTGTCTTGCTAATTCCCGTTTAATTAAAAGCTGTCTTCCAAACTCCTGTTTTCAAAAAACTGTCTTGCTAATTCCCGTTTAATTAAAAGCTGTCTTCCAAACTCCTGTTTTCAAAAAACTGTCTTGCTAATTCCCGTTTAATCAAAAGCTGTCTTCCAAATCCCTGTATACCCAAAATCTGTCTCCCAAATTTTCGCCTATTCAAAATGTGTCTTCCAAACTTCAAACACCCAATAGTCTTGCAACTTCCCAATCCTCAAAAAAAAGGCCACTCATTTTTTCTCCCCGTCCCACCTACTCAGTTGCTCCAATGGCCGCAAAAACATCGTGTCGCGACCCAGGCATCACCACAAGTCGCGGGCCCCAAACCTCCTTTTTTTCCCCGAGCCTCGCACAATGATCAATGCCGCCGCGCTCCTCGAAATCTCCCACGAGTCCTTGTACGAGCACGTGTTCGCCGCGCACACCGAGCACCGGCCGTGCGCCCACCAGCACTTGGGATATGTGGACAAGTCCGCAGACAAAATCAACGTGTGTCTTCCCAGGGCAGGCGTCGACTTGTCGGTGCAGCAGCTGCTTCTGTCGCTTTCCTCCGGCACGCAGCTGTCCAGCACTGGGTTCATTTGCTGGCAGACGGCGCTGTACTTTGCCGACTGGGCAGTGGCGTTTGCCCCGTGCCCCTTGGCGGCGGTGCTCCACAAAGACAGCGTGGTGTTGGAGTTGGGCGCCGGCGTGAGTGCGGTACTAGCCGCGGTGGTGGGGCCCCGGGTGGGCCACTACGTGGCCTCCGACCAGGCCCATCTTTTGAAGCTCATGAAGCAGAACTTCCGGGCCAACGTGGTTTCCCAGCGGTACGACAGCAACACGTGCGCCAAGGACCGGGACCACGCGCCGCGGCGGCTGGACGCGGCGGCGAAGTGGAGCCAGATTGATTTTGTTGCCTTGGACTGGGAGGGCCCGGGGCCGGGCACACGGCGGTTCGCGGAGTTGACGGGGCGCCCCCACGCGGACGTGGTGGTTGCCTGCGACACCATCTACAACAGCTACTTGATCGCGCCTTTCCTCGCGTGCATGGCGCTGGCGATGTGCGAGCACACCGTGGCGGTGGTGGCGATGCAGCTCCGGGACGAGGCCATCACCGAGGAGTTTTTGGAGCGGGCGTTGCAGGCGGGCTTGCGTGTGTTCCAAGTCCGCGACGAGCACCTCACGCCCGAGCTCATCGAGGGCTTTGCCGTGTACTGTTTCCGGAAGCGGAAGGCGGAGGGGCAGGCGGAGGGGACCTGTGGTGAGCATATCCGGGGTGGGCATATCTGGGGTGATGTTGTCTGAGGACGGGATCTGGGATGAATCTGCAGATGGGATCTGGATGAGCAAATCTGATAGTGGGTCCTGAGGTGAGCATATCTGAGGATGGGACCTGGGATGAGCAAATCTGAGGATGGGACCTGGGATGAGCAAATCTGAGGATGGGACCTGGGATGAGCAAATCTGAGGATGGGACTTGGGATGAGCATATCTGAGGATGGGACCTGGGGTGAGCGAAGGCGGGTCAGGAACCTAAGCCGGAAAGAATTGGCGACCGAGACAACCTGCCCGTTTGCCTGGCCCAAGGCGCGGGCCCAAGTTTTGCGGAGCCTTGGTCTTCGCCGTGTGCCCGGGTCTATCGGAAGGTTGACTGGGGCCTTCTCCACGTTCAACTTTGAAAATGCCGCGACCGCCGGCTGGTCCTTGCGCCTGGCCCACGTTTTTGGCAAAATGACGCCCTGGGTTGGACTGTGGTGGCCTGCACGAGATACAGAAAAGTGCCCCTAATTCGAGATCTTGTACATCACTTCGGAAAAGGCATAGCCTGGCCCTGACGTACTTGACTCCGAATCACTTGGAGTGGCTTCTTCGGTTGCTTGACCGCCACACCCAACTGGTCGTGGCGGGGTGTCAAGGTAAAAAAACTCCATTTTTCAAAGTGTGCCTTGCTGGAAATCGTCATGTCATTGTTTTGAAGACTCGTTTCCTGTTAACAGTGATGCAGTGCCCTGTCTGGCATGCTTGGAAATGTATGCGAGCATCCAGATCACCACATGTCACTTCAAAACCTTCTGATAGTTCACAAAATGAAAACCAGATGAAAACAAAACCAAAAACAAAACAAAATCAAAAACAAAACAAAACCAAAGAAATATGACAAAACAAAAAACAAACAAAGCCGGGTCGGGACCCTCGCACATACCCTGTAATCGAGCGTTCCGTGCAAAAACGACCCACCCATGAAAAATCTGATGAAACACCATATGCCGAGGCAAATTGCCAGTAGCCTCTCCGCTCCTCAACACGCCTTATGCTCAATAGCCAAACATTTGGAAATATGCCGATAGTCCAAAGGACTGCCACTGTCTTGTGCGCACGTGACTTGCGCACGGGCCTGCTATGAGCTCCCAGATAGTGCACGCTTAACGTCAAGCCAAACCCGATATCGCATCTCGTATCAATTCGTGCGCCGGCTCTCTCGTGAATCTCTCGGCAATTCGCACAGCCCGATCTGCAATACGAGGCGACCGCAGCACTGGGATCACCAAGCTGCCCAAGTCCATCGAATCACCTGCACCGCTAGGATGTCTGCCCTGACTTCCGAGCAGCCGGCACCCAAACGAACTGGGCCCCGGAGTTCTGCGCAAAAAACGTCGGAATTTGCCAGAAATAAGAAGAAAGTATCCAGCGGCAATCGAGGTCAAAGTACAGTTGCGGCGGGAAAGGCATCAGCGCCCTCTAAACCGAAGTTTGGTGTCGAGCCAAGCGGTAGTGTGCAGCCCAATTCGACAGCCCTGCAAGGGCTAAAATCACGCCAGGCCCGCCAGCGGCAAGGGGTCCCAGGGGCACGGAACCAAAATGTGGGCAAGCCCCTGAGGTCGCAAAATCCGGCGAAGAAAGCCGATCATGCGGCTGGCATTGGTGCCGCAAGTCTGGACATAAAGCACAGGCAGCCCACGACAGAACCTGTAGCGGAAACCACACAAATGCGACATTTGCCCAAGAGGGGAAAGGACCCCGTGATCAAATACACCCCTGAGGAGGTGGCCGCTGCAGGGCCGCTTTTCCCGGACCCGGCGCAGTACGGCTTCATGAAACCCCAACAGCCCGCCAAGCCACGGCCCGTGCCTCGCTATATGCTTGTCCAGCCGCGTCTCCTTGCTGCACCACCATTCAAACAGCTTCCGTGGGAAAAGGCGAACCAGGATAAAATGCTCCAGATGGAGGCCGCCAACACAGGCTCGGACTACCTGGGCATATACGAGGAGTTCCAGAAAATGAGAGAAACAGAGCGTGCCAAGATGGAGGAAATGGGGCTCGTGGACGCCGAGAACATCACCAAGGACTTGAACGACGCCATTTTCTTCCAAGGCACGTGCCTCGACATGTGCCCGACCTTCGAACGCGTGCGCCGGTCGCTCGAAAACAACGTCAAGGCGCTTGAAAAAGACCCGGTCACCCAGCGTATATCGCGAGAACGGGCCGTCAAGGCGTTTTCCCGCCCGGCCGCCGGCCAGCCGCCTCCCATGCCTTCGGACGTGCGGCCGCCCACTGTGCTAATGAAAACACTCGATTATATCGTGGACACGGTACTTCCACAGTTGCCCGAAACACACTCATTCATCTGGGACAGAACACGGTCCATTCGCCAGGACTTCATCTACCAGAACTACTACGGCCCGGAGGCCATTGACTGCAATGAACGCATTGTACGAATCCATCTATTGTCGTTACACATAATGGCTGGCAGCGACCTCAAGTACTCGCAGCAGCAGGAGCTCGAGCAGTTCAACAAGGCTCTTCAAACATTGACAGAAATCTACCTGGATGTGCGGAACCACGGCGGCCAATGCCCCAACGAGCCCGAGTTCCGGGCGTATCATTTGATCAGTCATTTCAGAGACCCCGAATTGGAGCGGGAAGTGCAGACTTTGCCTGACTATATATTCCACAGCCCAGAGGTGCAGCTTGCGCTTCGCTTCCGCATGATCATGTCGCAAAGTAACGTAGTGGAGCGTGGTTACGTGAACAAGATCGGAGCGGTGAATTTGTTTGTGGAGTTCTTCAAGTTGGTGTATAACGAGTCCACCCCGATTCTATTAGCATGCTTGCTAGAAACACACTTCAACGAGATCCGGTTCTATGCGTTGAAGTCGATGTCTCGGTCCTACCACACCAAGGCCAAGGCGTTTCTGGCGGAGTCTCTACGCCAGATGCTCGGCTTCGACACCCTTCTGAAACTCGAGGATTTCGTCAAATATTACGAGATCGATATGCTCGAGGAGCATGGCGAGTTGCACGTGGATCTCTGCAACAAACAGAAACTAGAACTGAAGTACAAGCTCAATTCCTTGAATGACAAGCCTAAAAAGTCGCCTGCCTACTCGCCGCAGCTTGACTACCGGCTACGCAATCAAGCCATAAAAAGCCTTGTCAACTGTGGACACTCGAATGCAGACCTCCACATGGACCGGGCTAAAATTGATGAGGTGCTCCAGAAAATCGTCGCCCAACAGAATGTTAGGAAGGAATCTGGCCTGGCACACATGTCACACATAAATGCTACAGGAACCGGAACAAACACTGGCATACCAGGCCAAAAAGTGCCCAGTCAAGCACAACCTTTCCCACCTATGCAGTCAAAATCGGCTTTTGGTGCCCTTCCCAGTACCGCAACAAACCAACAAACTCAGGGAAGCTCTTTTAATCTTTCCGATTTCTTGAAGAGCAAGACGGCGTCTTCAGTATCATCGCAAAACGGATTTGGACAGGCTTCAACCGCTCCCAAATTTGATTTTACAGGCAACTCCAAGGCCCCGGCCCAACCGACCCCCGCATTTGTACAGCAGAAAAACTCTGATTCTCTGATACAGAGAATCGAGGAAAAGCATGTTCAATTTGCAAATTCAGTTGAACACAAGCAAACTGCACAATCTTCATCGCTCTTCGGAGCCTCAGTTACCAATAAGCCTCAGCTTACCTCGAAGGCATTCGAAGGTTCTTCTAGTGCTGCAGAGAAAAATAAAAACATGAATGTCAATGAATTTAAAGAAAAAGACAAAACAAAACCGGAGCCGAAAAACAACGCTTCAGAAAACAAAAACGTTTTCACTTTTGGTGGTGCTAGCGACACAATGAATACCAGTCTGGCATCAAACCTCAAACCACCATCGGCTTTAAGCCCTCCTCAGGTAAAACCAAAATTTCTCAAGGATAATCAGCTTTTCACTAGGGCGCTCCATTCGGTATACACAGACCTTGTCAGAGATATCGTCCAAACCGAGCTCCACAAAATCACTACCCAGGCCATGCAGAAGCAGATTCGAGCCAATGAGAGACAAAGATTAATAGATGTTTTTGCAGATGAGCTTTACTCGGCTTTTCTTGCGGAACAAACGCATCAGGCGATGCTAGAGAGCGCTGCAAAAGTTTTTTACGAGAAGAATTTGAAGAGAAGAGCAATCTTTGGGCTTCAGATTGTGGGAAGAAACCTATACAAGAAACACGAGGCGAAACGACAAAGGAGAAGCGAGGTTGAGAACCTTTCCTTCCAAACACCTGCCCTCAAACGCAAAGCCTCTAACAATTGGGAGGAGACGTCTTTTGCAAAACGGAGAATATCATCGGGTTTAGCGAGGGCTAATACCAGCTACGAGGATATGAATGAGAGGCAAACACAATTACAGCAGCTATGGGAACCAATTGATCTCGCGCAATTTGTCGAAATATGTTCAAAAGATGTGAAAACGAGGCTTGATACCGGAGTTGTTGCTCTCAATTGTATCGTCATTGCGGAAGATTGGGCCTCGTCTTATTCGAAATGGCTTAATACAAAACTCTCCCTATCTGTTAGTGAGGACAAGTCTCACTACATCAACCAGGTTGAGTCCAAGGGTTTGAGAGTTGCATTTCGCAGCCTTCCCAAGACCAACTTCGTGAATGAGGAGTCCTTTCGCAGTACGCCTTTTCTTATATTTGAATGCGGACTTCTTGAAGATAAACAAGTTGCAAGGTATAAAACTCTAGGAGCAAAACTCAGGCGTGACGGTGGCATCTTGTCAAAAATCATCCAGCTTTGTGATAGATTTTCTTATTATAAAGTGCAGATTCTTATTCTTGTGTGGGATATCACGAGCAGTGGCACACTGGGCGAGAAACAATCAGAGCTTCTTCAAACAGACAAACTCATGAAGACAGAGAATTGTGTTCAAAACATAAACATCAGTGACATGTCTGCTCCATCGGCGGATGTCACGGGAGATTTACAAAAACTTCTTCATGACATGGGTGAAAGATTCACAGGCCAGCTTTCGAAACGAGGTGTTCAAAAGCGCGTCTTACATTCGAAGCTTCAAGAGGCCATCCTCGATACGGAGAAGCCGACTTCCTCGACAGAGGAGGTGGAGAGTGCTTCAGCGTCTCTTCGGGCCAAAGAGGCGGAAATCTTGAAGAGGGCCCGGGACTTACAGAAACGGAGGTATTTATCTGCGCATGCTACAGCGAATAGAAACGGGGACTTGACAAATCTTTCAGGCGTGTTCCGGACACCAAACGGGAGCTTCGCCAATCACACGTTGATGAACTATAACAACACGATTTTGGGAAACAATACTTTTCTTCCCGCGCGTGATGCCTCGTTTCTAAGATCTTTTGCGAATGCCAGTGTCATCGAAGAAAGCACGCCCATGGGCTCGCCCGGGCCTAAATCCAGAACGGCACATACACAGAATCCACGCGCTGGGGCTTAGTGAGCAGATTACTTGAGCAGAGGTTGTGCTGTCTAAGCTGCCACTTTTCTCAAAAACTCCATCGCCATAGCCGACAAAATACGGGAGCGATGACTACAAATCTTTTCGAGCCCATACCTTCCAAAAGGGCAAGATTATCTTTTTCCTGGCCCTCGTGTGCCGCCACGTCAGAGGTTCGGCGCACATAATCGCACTGAGCCTGCACATACCGCGCAACTGAGTCTGTTCGACTTGTCTCCGCCCTCGAAATGTGCGGGCGTATCAGACACATCTCTCTCAATACCCCAAACACAATGGACTTGATCAAAGAAATCTCGAAGAACATTAACTTGTACGAAGTTAAGGCAAACATTCGTAAAGCACAGAATGGTATGTGAAATTGCACGCAAGACTTGGAACACATGGTGAGCCTGCCCCCCTGAGCATCGTTCGGTAAGCGCTGGATCTTTAGAAAATGCCGCAGCAAATAAACAAATAGCATATGAATTGGATGAAAGAAACTTCGAGTTTGCGGAAAATTATGACTGACTTTGATTCACGCCGCTTATTGTTTTTGTGGCACTCCAGGAGGGAGGTTGATCGACCCCTGGTTTACCCGCCGAGTCTACCCTCCACACACGCAAACTTCCTCGAGTATGCCCGTAAAGCACATATCTTGAGTTCACCATAAGTTTTAAACCTTCATACTAACTAGCTTGTAGTTGCGTTGAACTTATCTGAAATGGAAACCAAAGTCCGAGAGGCCACTAACAATGAGCCTTGGGGCGCCAAGACGTCTCTCATGGCTCAAATTGCCGCAGGTACTTACAACTATAGAGAAAGAGAGGAGATTCTCAGCTTTATTTTCCGCAGATTTACCGAGAAAGCGGCAAACGAATGGAGGCAAATTTACAAGTCGTTGCAGTTGGTCGAATATCTTATCAAAAATGGGCTGGAGCGGATCATTGACGATATCCGCGCGAATATCTCACTCATCCAGATGTTGAAGTCGTTTCACTACATAGATTCCAAGGGCAGAGACCAAGGAATCAATGTGCGCAACCGGTCCAAAAACCTCATTGCGTTATTAAACGACGACGCTTTGATCCGCCTGGAGAGAAAGAAGGCTAGAGCAAACGCGAAGAAGTTTGGTGGTGTGTCGTCCTCGGCGTTCGGCGGTGCCTCGTCGATTTCTGCTGGCGATGGCTTTGGCGGCGATGACGACTTCAACAACCGCGTGTACGGCGATGGCGGCGTTTTCGGCGCTCGCTACGACGACCCAGCCTCTGCGTACAACAATGGTGCTACAGGTGGAGACAACAATTTCGAGGAATACGACGTGGAGCCCACTGCGATGAGCGGGTCACGTGCATCAAAACCGACGACAAGCTCTTCAAGAGTAAACGCAGGATTATCATCTACCGGCTTGTCATCGCTGCCTTCGAAGAGCAAGTCGCAGCTGCAGGCCCCGGCACAGGACTTGTTGGGTGACTTGGTCGACTTTGGCGGCTCGGAGACCGCTGCCCCATCCACTGCACAGGTAAACAATGGTGCCGAAGAGGAAGATGATGACTTCGACGACTTCCAGAGCGCCCCTTCGCTGTCTGCAAATGCCACGGGTGGGCTCACAAGCAATTTGGCCAACTTGTACGTATCGCAACCAACTTCGATGCCCCAATATGGGCAAACACAATATGGGCAAACACAATATGGGCAGACACAATATGGGCAGACACAATATGGGCAGACACCCCAGGCCCAGCCCAACTACAACTTCAACAGCAGCAGCGCGAGCGCTGCTTCCGTGGGGCCGGCCAAAGCCTCGACCGATGCATTCTCTTCGTTGTTTTCCAGTGCCAAAACAAAGACCAGCACCGCGCCAAAGGCAAAACCAGCGGCGTCTTCTCAGCACAACGATTTCCTGACTGATGATTTTACAACTGCAGGTACGGGAAGTAACTACTCTTCTACGAAGCCACAAGAAGCCTCCAGCTCTAACACTGGTGAAGTTGACTTGTTGAGTTTTTGAGCGTGCTGGTGAGACAAGTTTGGAGAGGCCGCGAGAGCTGTCGAGAGCCATTCATATTCTACACAGAATATCTGGGTTAATGGATGATAATCGCGTACACAAGAAACAGACGGCCTGTATTGAGATAGCCAGCGAGCGCTTTGCTTGGATGTTCTACTTCGGGAAATTCTCCGAGGTTCTTGGGAGACTAAGCCATTCCATATATTGAGGTTGACCACAAGGACGCAGAAAGTGCGTCCGAAACCCGGAAATTGTCATTGCGGCAGGAACTCATGTACTAAGACAATACACTCTCTGGCATGGAAGTACATAAACATAAGGTTTGTATCAACGGTTTGCCAGAGAGCGTCTCCGAACAACGGGGCCGAAAGAGGGCATATGGGTAGCGCGCATTTCCTGGAGAGAAGGTGCGAGAAAGCAACTCCGCGGCGGTGAGAGGTGGAAAAAACCCCCAGCCTTACCGCTTGAATTCTCCTGATCCCCCACACACTAAACCACCAAAATGTTGAAAACCTCCGTCAGATCTCTTTCCAGCACCAGCAGAGTCCTTGGAACCAAGGTGTTCATGACCACGTCGATTGGCGGTCACAAGCAAAACCCCATCAAGTTTGAGTTGTTCGACGAGGTTGTGCCAAAAACCGCCGAGAACTTCAGAGCCTTGTGTACCGGCGAGAAGGGATTTGGTTACGCCAATTCCAGCTTCCACAGAGTCATTCCTCAGTTCATGTTGCAGGGTGGTGACTTCACCAGACACAACGGTACCGGCGGCAAGTCGATCTACGGCGAGAAGTTTGCGGACGAGAACTTCTCCAAGAAGCACACCAAGCCTGGTTTGTTGTCGATGGCCAACGCCGGCCCCAACACCAATGGGTCGCAGTTTTTCATCACCACGGTGCCATGCCCATGGTTGGACGGCGCCCACGTGGTTTTCGGTGAGGTGATTGAGGGCATGGACGTTGTGGAGAAGATCGAGGCGCAGGGTTCCCAGACCGGTTCGCCAAGAAGCAAGATTGTCATCGAGGAGTGTGGCGAGTTGACTGAGTAATTCTGCGACATCCGTAGACTGCCGGGATGGCTGAATGCGTTCTCAATCCTTCTCTCGAGCCTATGTGTTTACACTGGCTGTAGATGGGGAATTTGGGATTGCACGCTATGAAGTATTCCCGCTTGTTGTATATATGCGATCAATTCTTATATCCTGTTTATGTGTCGTCAATTCCTAAATCTTGTTCATGAGTATGGACGAGTGTTTGGTGAGTGAATGGAACCAGGTCTATCTTTGGGTAGGTACAAAGGACAAGATCAGCCTGTTTTTTTATCTGGCTGAGGGTAAGTTTGGGATCCGGCTACATTCACAGCAGTATGTGGAGGGAAGGCTTGGAAAGATCCACTGATTCGGGAAACCTTAGTGTGCTCCGTTTCTGACGTCTGAGTATGAATGATGGATCAGTGCATAACATTGAAGCCACATGAATGGGGTTGTTTAGTCAGAATTTATTCTGATGAGCCCATTGAAAAACCGGGAGAGGAAACGAAAGGATTGTGTTCGACAGCTACGTGCATGAAATCATGGGCCGATAGACAAGTCAAATAGTATGAAAGATGGCATTTGAAACAAACACAGAGAATAAAGGGGCTTTAAATCAAATTGATAGATCAGCCAGAAGAGAGGGCTGATCTACGAAGGCATGAATTACTTTGTATGCTTTTAAACGGAGCTTCACGGACTTGAAAGCACAGTGTAGTGGATGAGCGAAAGTTAGACAGTATACCATATGGACTGGTCCGAATCTCTCAAGTGTATGATTTCAGGCGAAATCAGCCTTATCCAAACAAGGAGTGGCATAGCTGATATTTTGAAGTCTATTTACTTCATATCAAGTACGTTCGTACGCAGGGGTCCATATGTCGGTCATACTATCTGATGTTCAGGTGTATTTAGCTTCAACATTACCGAATCTTGGCTCAACAGTACCAAGACCTGTTGGAACAATCTCATACATTAAAATATTGGTACATTGATTCAGTAGCCTAATCAGCGTGAGGAAATATTGCCACTTTATTTTTCCAGTCGAACAACAGGGTGTTACGGTCATTGGGGAGTAGCAGTGATAAAGATGGACCGATATTTTCTCTATTCTATCATTTCATATCAACAGGTTATGGACCATGTGATGCATTTTGTGAAGGAGATACTCATTTGGGTTCACAGAGGTGAGCCACAACCTTGGCTACGTCGTATACCCGCATATACCAAAGTACGTGACAAAGATGTTAGTCTGCATTTTATAAGAAAATGTAAGTTTGCAATTTATATCAGAGCACGATGCTAGTCTGCATTCTATATCAAGGTACATGGAAAGCATGATTGTCCACCTTCCGCTCAGGTACTTGGGAACACCACTATCCCTTAAGATTGGTAGATAGCATAAATCTACTAAAAAGAATTTGCTCAGTATATCCCAGCCGGAGCCTCCCCAAAACAGAGCTCGGCAGTCACACCCCAAGCAGTATGGACGACCATAACAACGGCCGCACACTACAGCCCAGTGCTCTTATTAATGATATGCATTGCCCGGGAGAGGTGTATACACGAGGGACGTATTTATGATGTGTGTGGTTTAGATGCCGATCTTCTCGTTGCGTTCCGGCTGCGGCACCAAGTCTGCGGGCATCTTTTTCTTCAACGAGGCCAATTTGTCGTAGTCGCCGGCCAAGATGCGTGCCACCACCAAGTCGTCTCTGTCGCTGAGCTCCCGCTCGGACTTGCCCTCGTTGGACAAGAACTCCTTGGCCTTCTCGGTGTCGCCTTGGAAGTACTCCTCCATGGCTCTCAACCGCAACTCCTTGCGGGCCCACTCGGGACCCTCTTCGGCGCGCTTCTTCATCTGCGCCGTGTACTTCGAGTACACCACATAGAAGAACACGGGCAAGATGATGTAGAAGTAGGGCAACTCCCAGCCCTCGGCCTTCTCTGTTTCACGCACAACACGCCATTTTAGCTCGCCCGTGGTCTCGTCCTTGTAGGGGATTTTGTCCACGACTTTGCCGGCGTCCTTGCCGACAAACTGGAAGTTCTGCAAGTCTTGCGAGTTGTCCTTGAACAACTCCAACTGTTCTCTGGGAATGCCGGGGAGAATGAAGTTCCACTGCGAGTGGTTTCTGCGGTAGAAAAGATTCTGCAACTCGGCAATGGTCTTGAACTCGCTGTCCGTGGGCACGCGGGGCGTGCCGTCCGGGTTCGAGTAGATCTTGCTGACGGAAGGTAACGTGTCTAATTTCGCTCTGATGTCCTGCTCGAGAGCGTAGTTGAACTTGCCCGGCTTGAGCTTGAACAAGCTGCCAAAGGGCACGCTGAATGTGAATCTGGGCATACTGACGTGGGCGGGTCCAGGGCGGATTGGCGGTGGTGTGGCGTGCCGTTGTGGTGTGCTGGAAGGGCTTCTGGAGGGCCCGGTTGGTTTTTAACATTCTTTTCATTGGTTGCACCGTGTTCCTGCAGGCAGCACCGCGGTCTTGCTCGCGCACTTTGGTGCTGGGCCGTGGACTCGATGGTGCCTGGATAGAGGGTGAGTCTTTGGCGGCCACTTGGTCTAAAAACACGGGGCGTGGGTCCGAGAGGGAGCGGGAACACTTGGATTCACTGTGTGGGCCGTGGAACCGAGGGCCGGAATTTTGAGGCTTTTTTTGCGGGGCTAGGGCTTTTTGCACTGGATGGTGTAGACAGGCTGAGGCCGGTTCCTTTCGCGCACGTCGAGTGGCCCTGGCTTTTCGCTTACATTCGGAGTGTGCTGGGATCGGAGCTTCGATTCTTCTTTCTCTTCGGTTTCTGTTTTTCTCGTGTTTTGATTTTTTTCTTTTTCTGTTTCTGTTTTTCTTCGGTTTCCGCCTTCGTTCAGTTTGCTGTTTTTGGTTTGCTCCACTCGATTTCGGTTTCTTGCTTCTTCTTTTCCCCAGTGGTTGGTGCTTGTTGTGGGGCCCACCATATCTGACAGGCGCACTGATTATTAGGCACTGTGCGCCAGCCCACCTTTCCCTCATTGTCGGTTTTCATTTCCACTTTCATTTTCAATTTCATTTTCATTTTCATGTTCATTTTCATTTTCACTTTCATTTTCACTTTCATTTTCACTTTCATTTTCACTTTCATTTTCACTTTCATTTTCACTTTCATTTTCACTTTCATTTTCACTTTCATTTTCACTTTCATTTTCACTTTCATGTTCATTTTCATGTTCATTTTCATTTTCACTTTCATTTTCACTTTCATTTTCACTTTCATTTTCACTTGCATTTTCACTTTCAATTTCACCTTCATGTACACTTTCGTGTTCACTTTCATTTTCACTTTAATTCTTCTGTGCAATCACACCCCGCAGATTGCAAAAGCCAGTTTTTGATTGAAGTTGCGGGAACGGCCGGAGCCATGTTCAGGCCCAGCAGCGTGCCGCAAGTCTGCTAATAACGCAGCCTTCTATATCAAAGAAGTAGAACAGACTGGCCCTCAAAAGCAAAAAAGTTAGAGTTAGATCTCTGCTTTCACTCCATAACGCCAATGCTGTGAATGAGACTCTATCTTTTTTGGCCGCCTCAGGCATCAGTTCTGCCGAGTGCCGGCGTACCATTAAGTAAGTATGCCTTGAAAATCGCATCTTGTCTGAGACATGTTTGGTGTGTCTCGATGCTGATACCAACCAGGCCAATAAAGTACTCGTAGATATCGTTGGGGTTTGACAGCGGAGAAAGTACGTTGCATGGCTTCCTCATCTGACCCCAGCAGATCACAACAAGACACCCCAAAAGCCCATTCCAGCATTTGGGAATCCTCCAGGTCAATGCAAATATACCCATTGGCTTCAAAGTCAAGCTCCTATTTCTCCGGAAGAGCACCCATGATTGATTTTTCCATGATATGACATCCACTAATTGAGCACTGTCTCACCCGTGTATCGCCTTCTCGTACTGTGCATATCCACCATCCACTCAGATTGCCCCGCCTTTTTTTAACGATAGCACTATCCCGCCTTCGTCGACCCGAACCCCTCGAAACCCATGAGTTTGCCCATTTCGGTCTGCTCGACCTCTCCAGCAGCAGTCGCCCTGGCTCGTTTCTTTTTCGCCAGCCGTCTGGACGACTTCTGCTGTTCAAACTCAAGCCTTCGCCTGACTCTTTCCTGGAAACTTAGCGCGACATGTCCATTACTATCTGCCGCCTTCTCACGGAGCAGTTTCTTCACGAGATCCTCGATCGTGGCGATCACCTGGTCCACCGAGGCCCGCTTGACGCCGTTTTCAAGCTCCTCGCCCATTCCCAAATCCCCGCCCTGCACTTTCCGGACATTGTGCAAATGTTGCGGAGAGTTGAAGTGATCTACAAGTGCCAAGGTATCTCTGAACGATAAATCACACGTCGGGCACGAGAAACCAAACCGCTTGTTTTTTCCGTATGTCAGCGACGTGGCATTCTCCGAGCCAATGAGCGTGTGCTTGCCCACAGAATCGATAGCCTGGTCTAAGAGGTCTGCTCGATGTTCTAGGAAATTTTGTTTCTGGAGTTTGCGGGCCCAGGCCTCGTCAGAAGGCTGGGTTGTAGTGGTTTTTTTCCCGCTTTTAGCATCGGCTTCATATGCATCCACGTCCCATTTCTTACGCCCGTACTGATCTGTGGAGGTTTTATCGGCCATGGTGACGAGTGTCGGAAGTAAGCGGTGTATATAGGATATGGTATCGTGAGGTCTGCCATGCACAATGAGATTAGAGGTGCGCGATACGAACAAGTGATGAGGTTTGAATGGAAGTTTGTCGTGCAAGAATCTTTTTTAGAATTAGAGGCTATGAAGTTTTGAAGATATCCACTGAAGCTCGTGTGGGATCCTCCAGAAATTTGTGCCTTGCTGGGACTCTTGCTATGTGCTACAGAGGCAGGGTCTCTCGGCATTCACGATATGCGGAATGAACACAGTTACAGTGATAACAAAGACATTGAAGCAGTAGAGCGATTTCTCGCTGGGTCCAGCAAACTGTTTTCGTGACCTCTGTTCCTTTTATGGATGAGATCAATGATTCCCGAAGCCTTGATGAAGTACTATGGTTTAATTAGCTGATTCTAGCGTTACGCATTAGTGGTTTGCCACACGTCTCTAGAATATTGACACTGGGTGCTTGGAATCCATATGGCAAGATCCGATCTGATAATACGAATGTCATACAGCTTCAAATGGATCAACAAGTCGCCTCACATGATGCTATGGTTTTTTGCAATTGAGACAGGAAACCACGTGACCCACGTTCTTTAGGGTATGTGTCGTAGCGCTTCTCCACAACTCAGTATCTTTCAAAAATAGGTTGGACAATAGCCAGTGAGCTGGTCGTGCAAGTTACCAGATCTGCATTTACTAGATCTGCTTCAACAAACGCATATACAAGGTGGTCTTACACTCGTGTAACTATTCGTAAAAGACCTGCTGAGATGGATATACTTGGCATGATGAGGGCCAAAGCCCAAGCAACAACGGGGCAGCCTAGCGCAACTGCGGAGCATCGCAATGATCTCGTTAAGGAGAAAAGTGGCAAATCAACAGATACAGACAAAGGTGAGAGCTTCCAGCTGGACAGTATACTTAGTCCTCAATGGAAGATTCATGGCTCGCACATGGTCACTCGGCTTCCTCTGGCCTCTTCTTTCAGATGCTTCTATAAAGATAAGCTAGATTCCGATTCTAAGAAAATTCGTGTGGCGGCGTTTGACATGGACGATACGTTGATTTGCACGAAATCGGGGATCAAGTTTGGCCGGGGCCCTTACGACTGGAAGTGGCGTAATGATCAAATTCTTCCGGCGCTTCAGAAGAAGGTGAAGGACAAAAACATGGTGCTTGTCATCTTCACGAACCAAAGCGCCGTCTCTGTGACTGAGCTGCTTGCGCCACACTCGAAATCTTATAAGAATTTGTCTTTGAAGGTGGGGCTCATATCCAAAGCACTTGAAACAGGTATTGGTCCGACACCGGTTCTTTTCTTCGCGTCCACGGGGAGACCGAGACAGGGGGTATTAGCTCGGAGCTCGTTGGAGACCCATTTCAGCCACAAAAAGCCCGAACTGGGCATGTGGTCAGAGTTGGAACGGTATATAAGGAGGTGTTTCGGCGAAGAATATTCGGTCGACTTGGATCTCAGTTACTTTGTGGGGGATGCCGCAGGGCGGGACGGCGACCACCTGGCGGCTGATAAGGGCTTTGCTGAAAACGCCGGTGTGCCGTTTTTCGTTCCAGAAGATTACTTCGGTATATGAGATTCTGCAATGAACTGCAAGATTGTCAATTGGTGTATGTACAAGGTGGACCGGGGCAATCTTGATCTATTCCAGTTACAATGCCTTGTCGGAAGGCATGCATTTGCGTCGTGTAAGCGGGTCCTTGGGTCTTTTCAAGCGAAGCACCTCTTCAATCGATATCCAAACATTTCCACAGGTCTGGACGAAGCAACTTCAAGATCGCGTTCTCGCCCCCTGGAAGCATCTAAATCTTCTTCACCTTATCAACAATGTCGAAGTAGCCCACGACATTGTTGATCTGTCTAACACTATCGACGCTCATGTCGGCCGCGAGATTTTCATCGAAATCGCCAGATGCCACAACACATGAATGGACGTCGGCAACATCGTTTTCAAACTTGATGGCCTCTTCCGTGGTTTGCGGATAGTTCATCAAAACAATGGTGGTGTCGTACTGGCCACCGGTCGTGTTCATGAACAACTGTACTTCCTGCTTAACCAACGCAGTAACCAAGCCCCTGGGTAGCGATCTGCCTTGGGCCTTCAAATCCTCGAGCAAATACGAGTACTTTCCTTGTTCCTCCATTTCCTTCTGAATCAACAGCTGTGGGTGAATCACCTTCATCTGCTTTCCCTCAGGAACCACCGTCTGCAAAAGCTCCAAGATCTTACTCTGGTCGTGTGCAAATGGCACAGCGTAAAATGTATACTGGTTATTTTTTTCGACAGGCACCAACTTCAGCCGTCTTTTCAAGCCCGAATCCTTCTCATACTGCTCGAACTCACGCTCGGTAAATGAGGTCCGGGGTGCCTTCTTGGTCATCTTACTGGTCACAAAATAGAGGCATCCATAGGAGAGCAATACCACGGCAAACAAGTATCTGACTCTTGGGACTTTTTGTCTTTTCTTTGGAACGTTTGTGGAGTAGAAACGACTGGCAAGAGACACCTTAGATGTGGAGCCTTGAACAGCCTGTTTTGTGAAGTTGGTATAGTGGAACCCTGGCCGGGATCTCGCTTTGAACATGGAGAGCATCACGAATTAGTATCACAAGAGTATATATACAATATATCGTAATCCACTAAGTTAGAGATAAATACACGGCTAGCCGATGGCAAGTTTTTGGAGGCCTGGTGGTGTGATTCAGAATGGTGCTGGTGCTAGTGCGGAGGCCAGGCGCGTGTCACGTGACTCACGGTGAAGAAGACGAAAAAAAAGTATGTGAGAACCCGAACATACAGAATCCAAGACCCGGTAGACAGTGGACAATCAGGAGAAATTGGGCTAATCAGAGACCCAGTTGTTTTTACCTATTTTTTCTTCACCAACACATCACTATGTCTTTGGTCCACTTGTCGAACTTCTGTGCCCACATAAAGAACTGCACCAACGTGAGGCTTTCCACGACCTCTGTTCCCTTTTCAAGATTGCATTTGCAAGTGGCGCTAGGTTTGTATAAAGAGGGATTTCTCTCTTCTATTCAAAAAGGCTCTACATCTGGCCCAGACCAGCTTCCTGTGGACGTCACGCCAGATAACATCTCTACACGTAGATTGTGGTTGGGGTTGAAATATAGAAAGAACATGCCGGTCATCAGAGACATGTCGATGGTGCTGAAACCCGGCAGGAAAGTTAATATGACCACCACAGAGGTCAAAGCATTGGCCTCGGGTCTTCCTGTCAGATTTATCAAGCCTTTGCAGCCTGCCGAGGTGATGTTTTTGAGGACTCCGAACAAGGAGATTTTCGAAATCCAGGAGGCGGCCAAGAAGGACATGGAGGGCATGGTGTTGTGCCGTGTGAAGTAGACTCTTGTATATAGAAAATGGAGGATTTTGTTGCGGAGAATGACCACTGTGTAATCCACGATATTGGGGTCTGTATCTGAACCCCGGAAATAGGGTCTGAACAGACTGTGGTTATGTAGTTTTGGGAGCACTACTAAAGTATTGCATCGATATATGAAACGTGAGGCCCATTGTATCACAGGCCTTCAAAAAGCAATGTATGCATGTTTATCAGCCAAAATTATTTTAAATTTGAAAGGGAGGGTGTCGCTAAATCCTACGAAAACGAGCATAAATTACCATACTTTTCAGAAATACCGGTAGATGCTCTTCATCGTATACGCCAGTCACGGCCAAAAAGCTGCTCGAATGCGGTGGTGCGCAACTGATTTGCCTTGTCAATTTTCAAGTACCGAGAAAGTCCAAATCAAATTCCTAGCGTCGGGCAGATTGTCAATACAAAGTTAAATTCTTAAGCTGGTTTATCCGATGATGCGATTGCTTCAATATTGAAAGCAAATGAAATTAAGAATTACAAAGACTTAATCATCTCCTTCCAGATGCGAGCCAAGAATTGCAGATTTGAACATACATTCGAAAGGTTCCTCAACACTAGCCCAGAATACGTCTATAGTACTACTTGTGATTCCTGGCACCCTGTCCATTCCCTCATATCAACTTGCCATCCTTTCCAGGCCAATACTCTTTCTTTATAGTCGCCATTACTAGACGCTGATGCCTCCTCGTTGGTTTGCGACTCATTGGTGGTCAATACAACCAGCACTTGTGAATCGGGTTGAGCCAGCGGCTCATTTGTGTTTATCTTATTTGAGATTGATTGAGAGAATGGGGGTTCTGAGGGCCTTGCGCTCAGTTTCTCAAGTTCATTCCTCAATTCCGTCACTTGATCTTTCAAGTCCATGTTCTCTAGTTTCAAGTCGGTGTTTTCGTCCCGGAGCTTTTTGATTTGGTTTTTCTGAAGCTCAATCGTTTCATTTAGCTCATTAATATGTTCGGGGTTCTCAACACTGTGGCCTTCCGGATCATTTTTCAATTCGACGTGTCCACTTGTATGGATATCTGTGGGTGACTTCAGCACACTGGGCCTCAACTGAGGAATCTTGTTTTTCTTTTTTAGTTCCTCAAACTTCTGGCGTGCTGCTTTGAGCCTTTCTTCTATGGAAATCTGAGGCAGGCTCATATTGTATGGAATAAGTAATATTGTTTTGTCTGGTGGTTTGCGGAGTACCATAGACAGCATGAAGATACTCAATACTCTATTCCGGGTGTGCACATAATACAATCTCAAGACAATAAGGCCAGTCAGAACAAACATTCCACCTTCTCGAAGTCACTCGCAGGTAAAGGATTTTTAAGGGAATATTAGATAGCTAGATATCTGATTTAAGAGTTTCTTGAAGCATAAATCGTAAAATTTACACATCAACTCTTATTCCCATTATATTTGGACTCGAGTGTTTCGCATTCATACCATCGTTTTATCATTGATATGGGTTATGTGTTTCTTTCGGAGTAATATGGTCGCGTCTACGTATGATCAATTATCACGAGGGTCTCGATAAGGGTAAAATATCGCCTACTTATCATGAAAGCCCGTTGGACGGAATGCTGGAGGACGACAATCAATTTTTATCTTTAGAAACACAGTGCCAGAGTCATAAGTTAAAGAGCATCTTTGGTTTAAGAATGATGAGACAAGAAACCATCTCAGTGCATGCTTAGGAATCAGCGTGATCGGGGGTTTGGATTTAAAAAAAGAAGTACATTGGTTTAGAACTTTACTTGCTGTTCATACTGAAACTGTATAGGCACTGTATTTTCGGGCCTGAGAACTGTGGAACTGAAGAACTGTAATCTATCGTATATGTCCTCATTTGTGAAAGATCGATCAAGTTTTTGTGCCTCTGTATAGGTAAGGGCATTTCTGGCAATGAAAAAATTACAGTTCAGATTTACGAATTATACATCAGTTTGGAGTTTGTATGACGAAGGCGTGTCGATTTGACTCATTCTCTGCTGGGAAGAATTGACAAAAAACAGACGCCCACGGTACTTAAAATACGTTTTATGAACTCAGAGGCCTCGTAAATGCTCTTAATCTATAATTTACTTTGCACCCATGTGCCTTGGCTGTTCACTTTTATCGCATCATATATCACAACTAAAATCAAACAGTAGTCATTCGCATGCGATTGCAGTCATGCCATAGAAAAGACACCTTGTCCGTCCAGCCAACATGAGTTAAGCTTTGAAGGGCCATGATGAGTAGTAAAATGAGTGATACTTTGCAAAGTTGTGTTACTCTAAACTCTAGATTGCATATAGTATTTTTTGTGCTAGAATGTGATGTATTAGGAGTATCAGAGTGTCTTTTTCTGTAAAAGATATTATTTTCGTAAGTTTATGAACTTAAATGAAATTTCTTCATCGAATGACAACTGTTTAAAGAACCTTTATCATGCAAAATTTGTCGTCACCATGACCTTCAAGGTAGACCGGCGAGTAAAACGGAGTAACTTCATGATTTTGTCTTCGACCTTCTCAATTAAAGCGACTATTGGAGAGACTTTTTCCAGAGGCCAATGGCTCAAAAGAAAACACGCTTACCAAGAGATCATTAGACTGTGAGTATCGGATGGGAATGGCCCGCATTTAATCACTCGATACGAATTTGAGAACTGGTTAAAGGGTCTTATATAGCATTTTCCTCTCGTGAGATGAGCAAAGTAAAGTAAAAATATAAAGGAGAATTGATATAAACATTAAAATTCATAGGGCATACAATCGGGACGAGTTTGAAGTTTTGAACTCCGTATTAAAGTCGCTGCAAAACCCCTTTTCATGTCTAACTAACTTCAGGCTTAGTCCGATGCACTCCAAGGGGAATAGGCTCGCCAATTCAAATTAAATAGAGAGATGAAAATACAGACGTCTTAGGATAGGCTGATGAGCGGTTGGTGAATTATTGAGCAGATATTTTTCTCGAGTCGCAAGCTTTTTCAAAGATGTTCAGCGCAGACTTTTCTTTTTGTTTTTGTTTCTGGTGTGAATGAAGGTCTACGATACTGCACAGCAGTCAGCTGCGTTCTAGGATTGTAAGGTTTCTGCAAAAAGCGGCAGTGAGCCTAGCTCAAAAATCAACTATCTCGCTAAATAAATTCTCGCAATGAGAGTGTCGTCACATGCGGTGAGTAGTTTCGGTGTTAACGACGTGTTCACGCAGCCCCTTGTTATATGCACACACAGCCAAGCGAATACGGCTTGAAAGCATGACGCGCCAATAACCTCAAGGGTTGTTTCTTATTTTCGCGCCTGCAGATGATAAACTTTATAACTCTGTTCACTGTCAAATTTTTGGTTGATTTATAGGAATGGTGAAGATGACATCGTGAATGAAACTTAAAGCCGCAAGATCAGACAGCCTCTTGATTATTTTTTTTTTGTTTCTATTGCCACTTTTTCTTGCCTAATTCTAGCACCTCATTTGATTGGGCCTACTGATAAAGGTGGTTATGCAAGGTTGGGGAAGCCGTGCCCTTTTTTCTTAGTTAATTAGTCCCTCGCGGCTCTTCGCACCTTGGTGGTTACGTCAAAATACGAGCAGCAGCGAACAAGCCAATAAATTGCTTGCCAAACGCAACCAGATTTTTTTTTCCCGGACAGTCTCGCTCTTTTGTCGACATCTGTTTTCATTGCAAACTACTGTTGCATATTCGTTTCTGCACCTTGCGCATACGAAAAGTTTTCAGGTACATCCGTGGTTATTACCTCTGCGAGCCAACTAAGTTTGCGTTATAAATACCTAGCACGGTCCACCCAGGGTTTCTTCATTTCATAGTCCTTCATTAACACAACCGACCAAAAATGTCCGACTTTATTGGCGAATTTGCCGAAGTTGTCAGAAGAGATACCTGTGACACTGGGAATGAGTACAATGGGTTGATGGGTGTGAGAATCTCGTCCATTTTCGTGATTCTTATAGGCTCCGGGTTCGGTGCGTTTTTCCCCATCTTGGCTTCAAGATACTCGTTCATCAGAATGCCAAACTGGGTGTTTTTCTTCAACAAGTTCTTTGGCTCCGGAGTCATTGTTGCTACAGCGTTCATTCACTTGTTGCAACCAGCCAACGAAAACTTGACGGAAGAATGTTTAGGCGAAGGATGGCTGGTATACCCATACGCCTTCGCAATCATGCTTGTCACGTTATTTATTTTGTTTCTCTCGGAACTTCTTGTTTTCAGATTGGTGGATAAAAAGCTTGCCGGTGAATCCGAAGAAGGCCACTCTCATTCGCATTTTGGTGATGAGAAAGCATACGTGAAGAAAGGCAGCGATGATGACGACGAAGACGAAGCTTCAACCAGCGAGGATAAAAACACGGAAACACCTAAAGTCGAATCGCAATATCCGTCCCATTTCTCGCATGCCTCCGAGCACCAGGACATGGAAGTGTTGGGCACGCCCATGGACAAGAAAGACAAGGAGCAATATTTCGGCCAATTGGTGTCTGTCTTTGTGCTTGAGTTTGGTGTGATTTTCCACTCGATCTTCATTGGGTTGACTTTGGCCGTTTCCGGAGAAGAGTTTAAGACTTTGTACATTGTCATTGTTTTTCACCAGACCTTTGAGGGCTTGGGTTTGGGCTCACGTATCGCCACTACCGTGTGGCCAAAAAACAAGAGATGGACGCCCTGGATGTTGGCCCTTGGATATACGCTAGTCACACCCATTGCAATTGCCATTGGCTTGGGTGTGAGGAACTCGTACCCACCTGCATCTTCTACTGCTTTGATCACCAACGGTGTGTTTGATGCCATATCTGCTGGAATTTTGGTGTACACTGGGCTTATTGAATTGATGGCCCACGAGTTTTTGTTTTCCGGCGAGTTCAAGGGCGAAGGTGGAACCAAACGCATGCTCCAAGCTTATTTTTCTATGTGTTTTGGTTGTGGTATTATGGCCTTGTTGGGGAGATGGGCCTAGACGGCCTCGACGAAGAGGTTCCTTTATTTCTGCAGAATGAGAAATCTCATTTCTTTTGTTCTCGTGTCATCAAGGATGCCGAGAAACACTTTGAATACATAGTGACATCTAATCTTAATGCTTTTAATTTTCAAAATGACGCAAGCGATCGTTTTTCTGTCACTCTTTGTATTTTGTAGGGGATGTGTTTTGGCGGACAAATTATATCTCCAGCGTGGAGCAGGTTGACAGAAAGATGTTGAAATTGGGTGAATGTAAAAACAAGGCTATTGGAGATCTACTACAATACTTAGGATCAGAACGAAATATATTGAAGCTGTCATCGCATGGGAAGGTTCTTCTGCAATGGGTTCGCGACATATGGGGGATGTGCTTACTTTCTGATAGCACGGTAAGAATATATGGGGAGGGTTCGGCATATTTTCTAAAATGCGTGTTCTCCCTCTTTTCTCCGTCCCATCTCTTTGAACGAACCTATGATAGTGTTGCGTATGCGAATGACTACATTCCGAACTTGCGCTTTGTGACGGCATCCTGAAAATCCTTTACACATGTTGTGTGGAGAACTCCAAAAAAACATTTCCCCGAGCACTGACTGAATTTATGAAAGTCATAACCTACTCGGGCTCAGCTAGACAATGATGCGAGGTCGAAGAAATGGAATGATTCTGCAGCCAATACATGAAAGCACCGCACAAATTTCTGTCCCTTGTTTGAGTTTTTATGTGACAGCCCCTCATAACCTCTAAATGGTCTTTTTTTCTACATAAGAAGTTGTCAGAAATTGCATTCCGCAAGCCGATTTGACAAGCTCGCGGACAATAAAAGACAACGCTCGAGCGCAGTTGATACATGACACTTATGCGTGAAGATACTGCGTAAAGAGCCCGACTGTCATGTCAAAACTCAAGAATACTTTAAGAGAGCTTTTGCACGAGGTACAAGTAGAAGAAAGCTAAGCTCGAGAAAAGGGGCTCACTTGCGGTGTGTAAATGGTGAAAATTGAACCTGGGCCATAACCGCACGGGTCGCGCAGTGGTATTCTTGGCTTTTTTTTTAAAAAAAAGTGAAAAAAAGCCACTCCGTCGCCCGGTACATGGAAGGAATAACAGAGAAATCCGAGTTCGGGCTCGAAGCAAATGGCAGAAAGTTTGGTTCGAACGGTAGTTCCTCGAGGCCTTAAATTTGATTGGCTCGATCAAAGACAAGCTTTTGGCAAAAATGCGAATTTCTTGGACCGAAAAGTATGTGGAAGTACCGAATAGAAAACGAGCATTTGAAACCTGGATTTGTTTTGCGAGCGCCTGAAATTGGCAGACTCGAGGTTGTGAGTTACTTCCTTGAGTTGGCGAACAATAGAAGTAGGCTTGGCTTAGATGCAAGATGCGTCAAAATGGTAGTTACCGGCTGTATGCTGCTCCAGTCTACTGTCGTTCTTGCATGCCGTCGCTTCTCGATAATAAATTGCTCGGATTACCAGCGTGGTTACCAGGACTTGCGATATGCGTCTGTATAAAGTGGTGTGTTCAGCATTTGAATTTTTCAACCTTGATAATTTGTTTGCTGAAGCCGCCGTTCACCCGATCACAATGTTCTTCGATGAGATTGCAAAAAGAGAAAGCTGTGGCTTAATTAGCAGCAATGGGGAGCATGCCGAACTGATGGGTCTCCGAATTTCTTCTGTTTTCGTGGTTCTTGTAGGTTCGGGATTTGGGGTATTTTTCCCGATCTTGGCCTCTCGCTACTCCTTTGTGAGGATGCCCAGCTGGGTGTTTTTCTTCTGCAAATACTTCGGGTCTGGTGTTATCATATCAACGGCGTTCATCCACTTGTTGTTCGAAGCAAACGAGAATCTCACGAGCGAATGTCTCAGTAATGCGTGGCAGAACTATCCCTACGCATTTGGTATAATGCTTGGGACTTTGTTTGCGCTATTCCTCGCGGAAATTATGTCATTCCGGTTTGTAGAAAGCAAACTTGCGGGGCTCGACAATCACGGTCACTCACACTTCGGCGACGAGTCAGTGTATGTGGAGAGACCTGGGGAGTTTGACGACGAAATTTCTCTGGTTACACTGGAGAGTGCCGATCCGGGCTTGCTTGCTGAAAAGTATCCACCTCGCATAATAGACGTTCCAGACCTGGATGAGAAGGGGACATTGGACACACCGAATGATAACCAAGATAAAGAACAATACTTTGGCCAATTGGTGTCAATTTTTGTGCTTGAGTTTGGCGTGCTTTTCCACTCGGTCTTTGTTGGACTCACCTTGGGTATTACTTCGACTCAGTTCACCACGCTCTACATTGTTATAATCTTCCACCAGCTTTTCGAGGGCTTGGGATTGGGGTCTCGAATCGCAGCCACCATTTGGCCCAAGGGGAAGCATTGGATTCCTTGGGTTTTTGCCGCTGGCTTCACATTGGTCACGCCCATTGGCATTGCTATAGGCTTGGGCGTAAGTGGAACTTACCCATCAGATTCTCCCCGGGCATTGATCACCAATGGGGTGTTTGACTCGATCTCAGCGGGTATTTTGATCTACAGTGGGCTAGTCGAATTGATGGCACATGAGTTTTTGTTTTCCACGGAGTTTAAAGGTGCCGGTGGCACCAAACGTATGCTCTGGGCATATGGGTGCATGTGCCTTGGCTGTGGCTTGATGTCATTGTTGGGAAGATGGGCATAAGCGTTTGTGGCTGGACCAAAAGTGCGGTTGACTTCACTTTTTGTGTGTGCTTTATTCTATGGGGCATGTAAGTCATTTATAGAGTTTTGATTTTCTGTGGGGTTGTCTGACGCGAGAGTTTGCAACTCTTATTTTGCTGCAAAGCCGCGTCGCACGACAGAATGTAAATCGAGATGGGTTAGAAGATCCACTGGTCATATATATCATCTGTTAATTTTGATGAAGGAGTTGAATTGCTGTTTGATTGGAGCCTCATTCTTCGGAATATGTGGAATGGTCGAGTAACCTGATATTTCACTATCAATTGAGTTCGCCTGCTTTGGCGATTCCGAAGCATTCTAATTTTGAGTTTGGGACGGCTAATTAGTAAACTATGTAAACACCAGTCTTTTCAACACAAGTGGTCTCAGACCAGGTTTCGAAACCTTACATATAGTCAAAGATCGAGTCGTCCAGACCCACTATAAAAGGCGGTGGTCCAAAATCGGACTTCTAGAGAGCCGGTCATATACTCCGGTGGTCTTTGGTCACGTGATTTGAGCCATGAAGCATGGTTAGGTCTTGGTTTTCTCTGACTACGAAGAGTGGACCGCAGATATGTGCGTGGACCACAAGACGATGATTGATAAAGTTGCACAATTTGTTTCACCACACCAGCTGCTCGCCACGATTTATGTTTATGCTCGGCCTCTCAGGTATTCTAATCCACCACTGCGGAATTTTTTCTAGGGCCTCACGCCTGAATAAAAGATATCGTATGTGTTGGAGCTGCATAGACAAATTTGAAGACCGGTTTTCCAGCAATGAGAAAGTTTTTTATTTTGAGATGATTTATCTTTTCTTTCAAATCTATGCATGTATCTTTTCCAAAGGTGGGTCACCCCAACGATGCGCTATTTTCAATCATTGGAAACTAGCGAATATCCAATAATTATTGTTCAGGACTTCCCCACATGATCTATTCAATGGTCACATGGCCCAGGGCCACCAATACATAGCCTTACAGCAAAAACTCCAGTGAACTACTTCAGTGCTCTTTGGATCTGCCACGTTGGCCAAATCCGGCAGATCCCTCCAAATTGTTGCTGCGGAAGGTATCTACCCCATGCCACCCCATATACAGACCTGCACACACTCCCTCCCGCGCAACGAGTGAAATGAACATACGGAAACTCGTCAAACATTCTACTACTCATACTCTCAGATTTGTGGCGCTTGTATCCTTTAATTACCCGAGATACATACCGCGGGCGGCTCTAAGAAACGCCTGGATCCATTCCGCCCATATTCGATTCGAGAATCCTTCCGGTTTTGAGGCGCCGTGCTGCTGACCAGGCCCCTAATATCTTACCATGGCCCAAGTTTCTGCACCCTCTCCATCAACGGCCACGCCCAACGATTACATCGAAAGTTTGTCCCAGGAGCAAATCGAGCATGACCAGAAAATCGGGTTGAAGGCTATCCGCCTCTTTTTGCAGAGCAAGGCGTCGTACGACGTGTTGCCCGTCAGCTACCGCCTTATTGTGTTGGACACGTCCTTGCTTGTGAAGAAGTCGTTGAACATCTTGCTCCAAAACAATGTGGTGAGTGCACCGCTCTGGAACAACAAAACGTCGCGGTTTGCTGGGCTTTTGACACTGAGCGACTTCATCAATGTCATCCAGTATTATTTCCAATACCCCGAGAAGTTTGACTTGGTGGACCAGTTGACTTTGGACGGGCTCCGGGATATCGAAAAGGCGCTTGGCGTGGACCAGATCGAGACTGAGTGCATCCACCCCTTCAAGTCGCTATACGAGGCGTGTGTCAAGATGTTGGAGCTGAAGGCACGTCGTATCCCCTTGATCGACGAGGACGAGAAGACCCACCGAGAGATTGTGGTGTCCGTGTTGACGCAGTACCGTATCCTCAAGTTCGTGGCCTTGAACTGCAAAGAAACGAAGATGTTGTTGAAGCCGTTGAAGCACATTGCCGCGTTGAAGGACCTGAAACACATCTCGAGGGCCACCATGAGCACCCCTGTCATTGAAGTTATCCACCTCTTGACACAGAATTCCGTCTCGTCAATTCCGATCGTCAACGAGCAAGACCGCTTGGTGAATGTTTACGAGGCCGTTGATGTGTTGGCGTTGGTCAAGGGTGGCATGTACACCGACTTGGATTTGAGTGTGGGCGACGCGCTTTTAAGAAGAGCGGAGGACTTTGAGGGTGTTCACACGTGCACTCTCAATGACCGTTTGAGCACGATAATGGACACCATCCGCAAGTCCAGACTACACAGACTCTTTGTCGTGGACGACGAGGGGCGCTTGCTCAACGTCATCACGTTGAGTGACATTTTGAACTACATCCTAACTGGCGAGAGCTGAGCAGCCACAGTGGGACGGGGTTGATGGCTAGACCATATACGTATGAAACATAGAGAAACGATCGCGCGATTGCGTAGATTGAAGACACTCAGACTTCAGTACACTGATCTCATTTAGTGGAACAGTACTATAAGGAAGGGATATGTAAAGGCTCGTTGGTACCTCACTTCGAGACCTTGCAAGTAGGGACAGTGAATATTTGTGTATGATATGTGATTTTGTGGACAGACTAGAAGAAACTGTTATGTTGCTCAACCACTCAACTCATAGGTGCCAGTACTCTCAATTCAAAAGATGTAGCACTTTAGCTTATTCATGCTGGAGCAGTAGAGTATCCATGTGAGTGAAGTAGAGATAGAGTGCCGGAACGGAAGGTGAATGCTAGAGAGAGATATGAGATCTGGCGGGCTTTGGAAAAGAGTGGAAAGGGTGTATTGGAGAAGCTTTTGGCTTTAAACTAAGCATATGCAATGATCATTTTCTGGACTGATTTGTGATTTGCAGAAGAGCTTTGGACTACAGTGCGCTATATTGTCTCGGTCTGACTAATGAAAGGTTGAGTGAAACGGGACCTCAGCTCGCCAAGGATGTGGAAGGATTTTAACAACACTCAGATTAAAATAGACAAAGACAATGAAAGAAAAAGAGAAAGGTTGAAGCAGGTAATCTTGGTAGGGCGAGGTCAACAAACAACGTAAGGGAACGCCTAACCTTCGTGTAGGGGCTGATGATGAACTTTGATCAATATAATTTTGTGTCGCCTGAATCTCCACCAAAATAAACACCCAACTGACTCGAATTTGATCAAAAACTTTCGCCCCTACCTCCAAAAACATCAGCTCGGGGAATATTCTCACTGCTCCAACCCATTTGATACTCTCAAGTTTCAAATAGTAATTTTGTTGATGGTTTCAGGATGCTTTGATTGTTTATGTACAAGGCCGTGGACAGGCCGTATACTTATATTATATTAGTGAAAAACCAAGTTAAGCTTCGTACAGTGGGATCCGTTGGATGCAACAATGCTCGGCTCATTTTGCAAGCTCCCCTAGAACAGTTTCAATGTCGAGCAGAGCCAGTTTGGGATGTTCTCGATAGTTTGTACCTATCTACTTGTAGCACAGCACAAGCTCACTCGAGGAAAAGACAGCTGTTCATGATACCTGGTCGGATTTGCAGTGTTTATTTCTTACTTGGAGCGGCATGTGTGCCAACAGAAAGTTTTCGTTATATAAATGTCTGCTCAATACTACCAATCGAGAATGGTTTGGCTAGAGGCCCAATCAATAACAATATTGCCAACCTGCGATGTCGCGGTTGACGTCCCTAAAGTATTATTCCAAAAGGGACTGTAGGAATAGTCGCATATGGCGTTGATATCATAGGAGGCCCCAAATCAACCTTTGAATTGGGCTTTAACGGCCAGGCTTGTAAATATTCACTACAGAAAAAAAAACAAAAGTTTGACATTCGCCAAATGAGGCCTTTGCATCAGGCTCCCCACCGTGTCGAGCTGTACTGCCGATATGAATTTCCAAAGAGAATTCGAATAACCAATGCAGGGAATCCTGTGAAATGTAAGATACTCTAAAATTTGAGCTGGGCTCCAAGAAAGCTCTCTGTAAAGCTGCTGGGGCAATAAAAATGGTTATGACGTCTCCAGGTGCAGGGCGCAGAACTGGCGGATATTTCGCACCCACTTCGAAATCAAACCAGGGCCCTATCCTTAATACAAAGCGTCAAGACGCCAGTTTGTTCTCTGTGGCGCTCATCCAAGCTGGTCAGAAAACGGGCCATAACACTCTTATATCATTACACTATCGCATGATTCTTGTGAGGTATGGCGGGAGGGCCGTTTGATTCAAGATTGATGAAAACTCGGCGGTTCCAAACCGCCGAGCCACGAACTGGCTGCGTTGGCAACAGTGGCCGTCATTCACAAAGCAGAAGAAGAATTAAGAAGAATGAAGAAGAATAAAGAAAGCAGAAGAATAAGTAAACCAGGAGAATGAAGCAAGCACAAGAATAAGTAAACCAGGAGAATGAAGACATCAGAAGAATGAAAAAAGCTCAAGAATACAGAAAGCGGAAGAATAAATAAACCAGGAGAATGAAGAAATCAGAAGAATAAAAAGCACAAACATGAAAAAAGCACAAAAAGGAAGAAAGCACAATAACGAAACAAACAAAAGAGAAGCAGAAGAATAAAACAAGCGAAGAGTAAAAGAACAAGCACGAGAGTAAAACAGGAACAAGAAACGACCTTGTGCACTTGGCGTGACTGGCGAGCCCATAGCCGCCCACTGTGTATCGTGGGCTCCAGAAAAATCCTTGTAAACCGAAACAAGTCATTTGGATGAGAAAACCTCCCTTCCCAGAGGGAATTTGCCGCCTTCGCAGAAACTTGCCTGTGTTGGCCAAGCCTCCGCATGCGGCGGCGCCGCTTCCGCACAGACTCGCCCGCTATCGGAAATAGTGCCCGATTCGGCGCACACTCGCGTGTCCGCTCCGTAACCAGCAGGAATTTCCGCGCCGCATCTCGTGCTTACTCAGCCAACACTGTGGAGCGTCTGCTTGCAGATAGAAGAGAGATGCGAGGCCAGGCGAAAAGGCACCTGTCCATCTCCAGCCAAGATACGAAGTGACCCTCCACCCAATATCGTGCACATTTCCAAATAAACCCCGCGGGCCACCTGTCCGTCTTTTTCCGTGGTCTTAAAACAAAAAACCGGCCCTTTTCCGCCGAGCTGCTCGTTCCTTTGGCGTGTCGCAACTAGCTTATCGAGCACCATCCGCAGAGCGCAACCCCAAACCAGGCCCCAGTTGCACCACACTTTCCGGCCGCAAAAACTGCCCAGCACCGCCGCCTCGTGTATAGAACGGCCAGAGAAGCATTTCCAGTTTCCAGAACCACAAACGCGTCCTTATCTGGCGTCTTTGCATCCTGGGCAGCCGCACTAAGTCCTCAGCCATGTATCAACAAGACGCTGCTTTGGACGCCACCACCATCACAGCCGCGGACGCACGGTACCTCCTGTGGCACGAAAAACTCGAGCTTCCCCAAGTGACGTTCCGAGCGACGCTCGTCGGGCTCGTGATCGGCAGCGTGGTGCTCATCTCGAACTTCCAGTTCGGCCTCCAGACCGGCTGGGTACTGATGATGTCGCTCCCGTCCGCGTTGCTCGGGTTCACAGTCTTCAAAATGCTGCCCATGGCCGCCACGTTCACGGACGTGGAAAACGTGTACATCCAGAGCGTGGCCGTGGCCGTGGGAACCGGCCCCTTGGCGTACGGCCTTGTGGGCATCGTGCCGGCGATCGAAAAGTTTTTGACCCCCGCCGAGAGCGGCACGGGCGCGCCCGTCGTGCTCTCGCTCGCGCAGCTCGTGGTCTGGCTGGCGGGGCTCGCCTTCTTCGGCGTGTTTTTCGCCGTCACGCTCCGCAAACAGGTCATCGTCACCGAAAAACTCCCGTTCCCCTCGGGCCTGGCCACCGCCACGCTCATCTCCGTGCTCCACGGCACCGAAATGTACGACGAGAAGACGGAGCACGCGCACGGCGAGCCGCTGGCCGTGGACACCGAGTCCGTGTTCTCCGTGGAGAGCTACCAGCGAGGCGGCGTGATCCGGCCGCTGGACTCCAACGGACTAAAACACCTCCAGGTCGAGCGCGCGTACCGGCTGAACATCCGGTCGCTTTGCGTGACGTTTGCCGTGCTGGCCGCGTACACGGTCGCGGCGTACTTCGTGCCGTTTTTGAAGCTGCTCCCGGTGTTTGGCGACACCATGTCACGTGTATATCAGTGGAACGTGCAGCTTCTGCCGGCCTACATTGGGCAGGGCATCATCATGGGTCTCCCGTCGGTGTCGTACATGATGTTCGGCGCGGTGCTCGGCTGGGGCGTCTTGGCACCATTGCTGAAACACTTGGGCTGGGCCCCGGGTCCCATTGATGACTGGGTCTCTGGCGGCCAGGGCTGGATTCTCTGGTTGAGCTTGAGCGTCATGATCCTGGACTCGCTCGTGTCGTTTTTCGTGGTCACGGCCCGGTCGTTCCGCGGGTTGATGGCCCGTTCTCGCCGGGGCCAGTACGCACCGTTGCTCGCCGAGCTGGCCAGTAGCGATGGCACGCTAAGGCCGCACTCGCTGGACTCCGGGTCCGACAAGTCGCTCACCGATGTGGCTGCAGACCACTTGGTGGGCATGAAGGTCACCATGCTCGGGCTCCTCGTCTCGTCCACGCTCTGCGTGGCAGCGATCCGCTGGGTGTTTGGCGCGCTAGTGCCCTACTACGCGATTGTGGCTGCAATTCTCTTGGCGTTGGTGTTCTCCGTGCTAGGCGTGCGGGCGCTTGGCGAGACGGATCTCAATCCCGTCAGCGGCATCGGCAAGCTCTCGCAGTTGATTTTCGCCGCGATCATCCCGCACAACCATCCGGCCAAGATCCTCATCAACCTCATTGCTGGCGGCATTGCCGAGGCCGGCGCACAGCAGGCGGGCGACTTGATGCAAGACTTGAAGACCGGCTTTTTGATTGGCGCATCGCCTAAGGCGCAATTCGTGGCGCAGCTTGTCGGCACCGTGTACTCGGTGTTCTTCAGCAGTGTGATGTACAAGGTTTACAATTCCGTGTACGAGATCCCGAGCAAGACGTTTCGCATTCCCACGGCGGTGGTGTGGATCGACTGCTCGCGCTTGGTCACAGGCGAGGGCTTGCCGCCGCACGCGTTCGAGTTCTGCGTCTTGTTCGGCGTGGTGTTCGGCGTGATTTCACTCTTGAAGAACACCCTTCCGCGGTCATCCCGCTACCACCGGTACATGGTGTACCTTCCGAACGGCGTAGCCGTCGGGATAGGCATATATAACACGCCCAATTTCTCCATCGCCCGGTTTTTGGGCGGTGCGTTGGCGTACTTCTGGATCCACCGGGCTACAAAGAATAACGCGGACCAAAAGGTGAGGATGGTGATCATCAGTAGTGGGCTCGTGTTGGGTGAGGGTCTACTCAGTGGCGTCACAATGCTAATGACCAGCATGGGCGTAAGGCACTTCTAAGGATGAGTGTGGGGTATGATTACAGTTTATTCGAAACGTAGGGCCGGGCTGCGACCCGGTTTTCTACATAATATACACGCTTCCGAGGGACCGCCACTGGCTCATGCCCGTCAATGCACGCCGTTACGCTCCTTGTCGGTGCTGATGCGCTGGTTAATGAAGAAGATCGCGGTCTGTATGGCCGAATAAGTGCCTGTTAGTGTCAACTTGCGGATGTTCGTCAAGCCGCGCCCGCCACCAAGAAGGATTGACTGGTGCTGGTCGGGCTCGATCTTCACGTATGCGCACCCGCTGCTCTCGCGAATTTGCTTGATGTTGTTACCACCCTTGCCGATGACCGACCCAATGTTCGTGTTGGCCACGAACACGTCCTGGGTAAACCGGTCGGGCCCGGTGCTAATCTGCACGGGCAAGTTGACGATGACGTCGCCAATGATCGTATTCCCATGCTCGTCCGTGTACAGGCTCTGCAGCGGGATTGAGTTTGCAGGCAAATTCAGCGGACCATTGTACTGTGGACGCACCGCAGGCTGGAACATCATGTTGAAGTCGTAGGCCTTCTGGTGGTACGGCTGCGGCTGCACATGCTCCTTCATGGGCGCCATGCCTGGCATCTGCATCGACGGCCCCTGGGCTATATACGGCATGCTGGCAGGAACATGTGTGCCGGCAACAGCCATGTTCATCATCGGGTTATTTGCAGTACCCAGATGGTGGAAGTTGGCCGGGTTGTAGAAGATGATCTTATTCTTCTTCAAGGTCTCCTTGTGTTCCAAGAGAACCTGTGAGATATAGTACACGGCAATGTGTATGGCATCTGCCACGCCTGACACGGAAAGAACGCGGTCGGTGGAGTAAGGCAACACCAGCTCGGCAGCCTTTAACTTGGCGGCGGAGTTCTCCTCAATCTCACGGAACTTTCCGCCACCCTTGCCAATAACATAACCAATAACCGGGTGCGGCACGAGCAACCTAAGCACGTAATGTTTGCTCATCATCAGCGCGGGCTCATCTTCAGGCTCGTCCAAAATCGTGCGAGTGATCAAACCGAACGCACGCGCCACGTTCTCCGCCAGGCCCTTGACAGAAACCACTCGCTCGGGCACGTTCTTCAAGTTCTCCGACACCTGGATGCGCACACCGGCCTTCTCGCGGATATGTGTGATGCGCTCACCTTTCTTTCCAACCACCACGCCCGCTTCTTTCATGGGGCAGAACATGCGCAAATACACGTGGTCCAGGTCTTCTTTTTCGCGGTGACTCAGCACGGGCTTCGACACGGGGGTGGGAGCGTAGGAGTTCGGCGGCTGGTCCAACTGGAGTTTATGGATTTGGTCTGTGTGGGGTTTGCCATTGGTTTGAAGCTGTGTTTGAGTTGTTGGGTTGTGTTCTGACGCCAGCGTCGGGCGTGGGTGTGCTTCGCTGGCCGCAAGCCCGGCGGTGGAGTGATGAGTATCCGCACTGCTGGCCAGCGTCAGCCCTTCTTCGGGATTTTCACTGGAAACGGCGCCGTGTTCCACAGGGATTTGCTCGTCAATAGCCGCCAGGTTCGGGGCGCCAAATTGGGGTGCCGTTTGCGCCAGTTCATCTGCGGCTTCGAGCGCAGCCAACTGCTCGCTATCTAGGGCCACACGCTTGCTTAATTGGTCCGGCAGCACTTCGCTGTCGTCCTCGTTTTTTCGTTTCAAAAGATTTGACATCGTGGACGAGATGAGGGTGAGTGGGCGTGAAGAAAAAAAGCTTTTCTTTGCGGAACACGCCAGTACAGGTACTCAGAAATGAACAGTTTCCTCGGCGTCTGATCCGGAAACGGCGGTTTGCAGGGCTTTTTTCAGGCGCGTGGCAGTATTTCACAAAGCACAGATGAGGCTCTATGGCATTGACAGGCCTGTGGATTGGTGTGCTGGGCTCGTTTTGGGCCGTGCGCGTGGAGTCGCCTGCGGTCACGTGACGTGCACTATTGGATCCACGACCCGACGGGAAGCGGGCGGAGCTGAGGCGGATTGATTAGGCATGCTGGCGGTGGTCTCGGCTATGCTCGAAACAATGCGAGCGTTTTGATCCCAAAAATATCGGTGGTTGTGGGTTTTCACTGGGGGTAATTTATGTGATGGGCTGCGAACAGTGTTGCGCGGAGAGGCGAGGACCAGAGCCGATCTCAGAAGCCAGAAAGCCGTCCTATTTTGTATGCGTGGAGCCATAGTGCATTTTCTTTGGGTGGAGGGTGGATCGCGCAAATGGCATAAACTAATATTCGTAGCCCGGGGTGCCTAGATGACCCCTGTAATTTCCTGGTCAGTTTTAACAGACTGTTATTACTGGCGGTGTGCTAATATTTGAAGACAGCTGGATGAGTTAATCCTTTCGGGATTTCTGAAAAGCTGTTTCCGCCCGCGTATTTGCGGATGAACGGCGACAAGCCGGTGCCGTTCTTATGTTTTGCCGATGTAGGATTCAGCCCTCCACTCGGCAGACCGCTGAAATAGCTAGTTATGGCGTCTGCCTCGTTCTTTGGGTACATTAGGATGTCGGTTCGTATGCACGTGAGTGATGAGCCAGACCAGTCACTGGAAATCCTAACAGACCCATGGAAAATCAAACAAAATACCAAGAGGAGGAACCTGTGAGAAACATACCAAAAAGTATAGGAGACCGCCAGGAAACCCCATAACTCACAGTTTCTGCTGCTGCTGCTGCTGCTGCCACTGCCGTTGGCGGTCGAGCTCGCGGGCCTGCTGGTACTGCGTGTCCCGCTTTGCCTCCACGCGGCCCAAAAAGTCTTGTTTCTCCAAGTACCCGCCTTTGTTGTGGATGGCCAAGTCGTCCTTGAGCTTCTTCTTGTCGACAAACGAGGCCCAGTCTAGCCGGGACTTCTCCAAGGTCGTCAACTTGTTCTGCTTGTCGCCCATAAGAAACTTGTCGATGAGCGAGGGCCGCTTCAACTTGATGCGCAACTGCTTCTCCTCGTCACTGCCGGCCACTTTGCGCAAGACCGGCACGTAGCTCTTGCGGGGGCCAGCAGACTGCTCCTGCAGCGCAAGGCTGTTGGTGGAGTTCAAGTAGGCCTTGGCCTCGGCCGAGTTGGCATCCACGAACTTGGACTCGCGCACGAGCTTGCCTGCAAATGTGTACGTGGTGAAAATGCGGATCTTCTCCTCGGCCTCAGGATGCGTGTTTTCGGCAAGAGCCGCCGCTGGCTTTTCGTCCTTTCCACGGGGCTCTGGCGTGGCATCGTCGTGGCGCACCATCCGCGCCCAGTCGTCCGCAGACAGCGTCTGGAGGCTCTGGAAGATCTCGTCTACATCGACCTTCAGGCTGTCTTCAAGCAAGCCGTCTTGGTGAGTTTTCCCGTTTTTCTGCTCCGCTTTCTCCTGGTACCTTTGGCCGCGGGTCCGCACCTGGCTGACGTCGGTGCTGATTGCAGAGTAGTCTGGCTGGGCCTCGTCCTCGGACATTTCGCTGTCGTCGTCCTGGACATCGGCTTTCTTCAGCGGGTCGTAGTCGTCGTCATTATTTTCGTCGTAGTCTTCGTCGTTTTCGTCGCCGCTTCCGCTTTGGGCGGCACCAGCTTCGGGCCCAGTCTTTTCTGGCGAATTGCCCTGGATTTCAAGAGGGGTTTGGGTGGCCTCCAGGGCCTCCGCAGGGCTGGAGGTCCTCACCGCAGATTGTGCAGCCACGCCAGTTTTCGTTCTTTTCTGCCGGCCAGGCCCCGGTTTGGGTTGGGCGGCTCGTTTCTGCCTGGGCATTTTGTGTTTCAAATCGATAGCAAAAAGGAAATCGATAGCGAAAAGGGCGTACGCAAGGTTCGATGGCTTCACCTGGGAGGTATAAGAAGAGTCGAGCGGGAAGGATGGTGCACGTGACTTCGGATAGCCAAAAACGGGTCGGTGCCAAGCGTTGGACAAGTATCGGGCACAGCGTCAGGAGTTGCGTGTGTATTGGATAGGTTCGTGGTTTGTGAAGCTAGTGGCTACTGATGACAAGAAGGCAGCGGGCCACGCGGGTCACGTGACCCGGTGGCCCCAGCGCCTTGAACCTGGGGTAGCGGAAACGGTGCACGAGACGATCAAGACAGCTGCAAGAAGATGGGGCAGATCTTTGCTCTGTTTATATCGCTCTAAGTTTTTTGCTCTAAGTTTTTTGCTCTGATTTTTTTGCTCTATTTTTTCTGCTCTACTTTTTTTTGCTTTGTTTTTTGTCTCATCTGTTTTATGTGTTTTGCTTTCAGTACTGCTTTTTTGTCTGCGATGTCTTGTGAGTTTCAATGAGCACACCTCAATATTGACCGCGGTCTCTAACCACGATCGAACACGAGCGTGAAATACATTGGCCAGACTTTTTAGAATGAAGTGTTTTTTGGTTTTTTTACAAGCTGTTCAGCTGCTGCTGTGGATTCTCTCAGTTGGCCATCGACGCCCAGCCAGTAATCGACTCCCAGCCAGCAGTCATCGCTTCATAAGTATTTCGCAGCCGTGCGACGTGGAACCTTATACCAAAACTAGTTAGAAACAAGAGCCACGATATAGACTTAAGGGCCCTAATCTGTGGAACAAAGCATGCTACAAATTTGAGAGAAAAACATTCTGTACCTAGACATTCTATGAAAACGCCATATTCGATGGTGTTCTGGATGTTGCCCCAGGCCTGCAACGGTGGCTCTTGGAGCTGTCAGATCAGTGTGCGGGTGCGTATTCTGTAAGCGTATTCTGTACGCTCGTTTTAGATTGCTTGAAATTTCTGGCTCATTTCCCCGAGTCTATATATGAGCCAGCAACAAGGTGTTTTATCGAGAAGTGAGTGAATGTCTGTTTACTATGGCAAGAGAAAGAACTCACGGATACTTCCATGGAGATGGTGTGGGTTTGAGCCATTTACATGAAAATATGAGAGACGTGGCTACCAGTAATTGTGCTGGATCCCAAAAAAGCGGTATTTCGAAATATAGCCAGTGGAGTTTGGGTGATGTTCACCCGGGGTTTGCGGGCACTTGGAGGTGCCTAATACCTGAGGTTTCCGTACGCCAAGCCAAACAAACTGTAGGCATTGATAGTGACACGGCCAGTGGCAGCAAAAAGTGGCTGTTGGTAAAGGTTTCGAAAATGTGTATTCTTAAACACAAGAGTAGAGTAGGAGAAGGCAGCCAAAGAGGCCGGCTAATATCAGCCTTTATTAAGGCCGTGGTGAGGCCGCGCAATAGACGGGCCCTCTGGATACTGGATGCGAAATGAAGAAATGGACAAGCAGATGGCCGGGACCATTCAGCTAAAAGCGTTTATCCCCATTGCCGCAAAAAGAAGCAGGATACAGACTGCCTCTGGAATTTGAGGATTCAACAAACAAATGTCTTTGGAGAAAATCACAATATTCACCACGCGTCCGGCTTGGAGAGCAATATTGAATCTCGATGGGGCCGGCCTACTTTGCCTGATATTGTTTGCCTTGTGCACCCTAGCGGTCCCGGAACTCAATCTGGGGAGACAGCACACATACCCAGACAAATAACAATATAAAACGATAAACAATAAAGGGCAAAATTCACAACGAGACATACAAAACAGCCAGAATTACAACAAAACATGCAAAGCATACAAAACATCCCCATAAGCAAGCTAGATCAAATAGCAGACAAGAGAAAGACTACATAAAAATATGAAACACTGGAAGCCCCCATGAGAAAACAAATTGGAAAGCACACGGCTTTGCTGACTCCAGCCCTGGAATCTACAAGTAATAATTGCCGCAGTGCAACTCGGTGCGGAGGCAAACACAAGTAGCCAGAGCAAGCCACACTACCGAAAACCAAAAACCACCAAGAGAATAAACTCATTGGAAACAATAGGTGGCAGTTGCTCGGAATCAGGAGATGAAATTCAGGCTCGGATGACTTGACGCGTGCCCATACAATCCCCCGAAATCTGAATGGGCTTTCTATCAGATCACAAAGTTCGCCCAAACTATACTTCTTACATATTTTCTGGACATGAAACTCACCTTTTCAGGCGTCACAAGGTCTTGCGACTGCTTCGATTCAATTTCCTTCATACTCTTGTCGGCGCGCATCTAATTAGCTATAATTAGCTATATGAGCTGAAGGCTTTATTCTCGGGTATTCTATAAATCCACAGTTTTTTTAGCTTAGGAAATGCGTACTTGAAAGCGGAAAATTTTTAAGAGGCCAGCTCTGCTTTTTATCTTTTGCTGCATGCACCCTCAAGTGAAATACTTGGGCATTGATTCTGTCAGTATTCAAATTTCTCCATGCCCGATTCTTTCGCTCAACAAGACAACCAGAATTTTTTGAAATACTGGCTTTTCGAATGAATAAGACCACTTTTATGACCAGAGACAGCCAAATTTATTACCGTCTTGAATGGCCTGCTTCATATCTGTTTCGTATATAGCATTCTTTGAGTGGTTATTAGCATACTTAGTATCAAAAGGAGAACATATGGCTTTTTGATGCCTTGAGTATATTCCCGGCAAATGAAGCATTTTAAAAGTCCTTCGACAACTGTTACTACCATATATGGGATAAATATAGGATTGAATATAGAATGAATATAGAATGAATTTAGAATGATTGTGGAATGAATGTAGAGTGAGTGTAGAATGAATGTAGAATGAGTGTAGAATGAATATAGGATTGATTATGGGAATGAGAACTTACAGGAATGAATATAGGACTGATAACAAGAGGGAACATTTACACAGGATTCAAAAAATACAACAAGATACAACTGATGACCACTTTCAATCGTGATGAAGGTTTTGCCCCGATTTGCTCCTTGTTGCAAGTCTTCCTTTGTTTCGCACTGCCAAATGCGCGAGTACATTGTTATATTCCAGCTCGAGTCGCATTATTCCACACGCATCAATATAAATGGTGTTATTAGCAGTTAAAACAGTCCAGAGAGCCACAAGCTGTTTCGCTGCAATACCCCTTTTTCAACTATTTCACAAATCATAGGACTGAAAAGATAATGAAGCTACATAAGTGGGGGGCCCTTCTGGCAGGGCAACGAAACCCTTCCCTGAACGCATCCGGGTCCTCAGTTGATTAAGGGTCGAGGGTACTTCCCTGGCCTCATTTTCTGCACCTACTAAAACTCGTGAACAGAGCGCCTGGGCACACGGAGACAACTACTTTCTTCTAACAGCTCCAATCCACAAACACAAACCAAAACAAATCCACAAACACAAAGCAATAAACCCAATGAACAAACCAAAAGCAGATTTACAACCACAAACCAAAGAAACAAACCCGATAAACAAATCAAAAGCAATAATACAACCAAACCAAAGAAACAAACTCAATAAACAAACCAGAAGCAATACAACCACGAACCAAAAAAAAAAAAAACACTCAAACAAAACACAAACACAAACACAAACACAAACACAAACACAAACACAAACACAAACACAAACAC